>NC_056727.1:1118979657-1119047157 GCF_019279795.1 Protopterus annectens
TTTGTAGGTCGCCCCTGGAAAAAACACTATATTTAAAACTCATTTGTCCTGGGTGATGAGTTCCCAGTTCTTTGCATGAAAAGCACTCTTTCTCCCCAAAGGGGCAGTCAGTTGACAAGTGCTTGGAAATTTTTAAAGGAAGTCATTGAGACAGTTTACCATAGTCTTGCGTGTCCCCTGGGACTGAAACCTGAGGTTTTTGCTGTGTCTGGGTTTGGCTTAAGAGGAGACCTGGAAGGGGCTGGAAAGGACCAATTCTTAGAGGGCCAGTGCCTACTAAATCTAGGAGGCAGAACTTGTAAGAAATCTTTAACAGTCTGCATAGATTTAGCTTTATCTTCCATCTTTTTAAGAACTTCCTCAGCCTTGTTGCCAAACAGGCGGTCCTGATTTAAAGAAGCATCCAACAATTTAGCTTCAACATGATCAAACAAAGATTGCTCCTTAAGCCAAGCATGTCTTCTGAGCACAGACCCAGTTACAGCAGCCCTGCAAGAGGCCTCTAAAGAATCAAAACCACATTGCAAAGTATGTTTTCCAACTTGTTCAGCAGAATGCATTAAATCCTTTAATTCTTTATTTTCCACAGAGTCTGGAATCAACATAATTTTCTGTTTAAGCAACCCAATAACATGTTGCTGATACTTTAACATATGAAACTGGCAGTTTAAAGCCCTAATGGCCAAGGTTGCAGAAGTATAAACCTTCTTACCCCATCTATCCAGCGCCCTGGAATCTCTATCAGAAGGGGTAGGATTTTTAGCAGTAGAAGTCTTAATGCCCATGGGCCCCTGTGAAATTGTCTCTGGATCCGAAAAGGATTTTTAATAAGGAACTTGTGTGACTCGGGGACCTTGTAGTATTTGTCAGGTTTTCTGGGAGCAGGAGGCAAGGAATCAGGGGCCAAACTAGATTCCAAAAAAGCATAATCAGCAATGTCTAGTACAGGAGGAATAGCTAAAGGCCTATGCTGAGGTAGGAGTAAGAAATCCCTAAGCCTCTTTTTTTGAATCAGAAAAAACTGGCTTTCCCAGTTGAAATGCTCCCTTAAAGTATGTAAGGTTTCCCCAAAAGAAAAATCTTCTGATGGGGAAGCAGAGGGAATGGAGTTCCTCTGCATCAGAATCCTCATAAGCAGATAAGGGCAAATCCAGATCATCAGAAGAATCAGAAAAAACAGAATCCTGGTCAGAAGGTTCATAAACAACTTCAGTCCTAGGCCTCTTAGAAGGGGGGGTTGGCTACCCCGGATTAGAGTTATTAGATATTCAGCCATCATTTGTTTTTTAGGCATAGAGGCCTGAACATGTGGACTGGGTGTCAGTTTTTTAGGCATGGTTCGAGATTTAGGCCTCAGAGAAGGAGGCATCGGTTTAATACGCAAATCTGTAGGCCTGAATACACCCTCAGAAGCCGGTGCCTGCACAGCGGCTCCGGACCCATCCAAGGTAGAGACATCCGTGGGTTCCATAGTTGAAGCATCTCACGGCATACCAGACTCTGAATGGGTCTCAGTAGAGGCCTGCGAATCAGAAGTAGTGGGTATCAGGGGCTGCGAAAGCACCTTACTGAGTACCGGTGAACTGGCGACTGGCTTAGGAGAAGGGTCGTCGGCAGTTTTGAACCTTGGCGGCCTGTGTCTGTCTATCTTTGTATTTTTTCGGATTCCGGGTAGTCGGATGGCTAACAGACAACATTTCAGGATAATTAAACAGAGAACCGAAATATTTAGAGGCGAAAATATACCGGAGACGGATAGTGTGTGGATTAAATAAAGCACAAAACCGACAGCAAGGTACGTCGTGGTCAGGACCTAGGCAAAGAATGCAGTACGAATGATAATCTTTATGAGGTATTTGTTTTCCACAAGTAATGCAATTATTAACTTTTACTGACATTGGTAAGGAGCAAGAAAAAGTTTTCCCAACGGGGTTACTTAGCTTTAGTTGAACACTTCAGTTCTGAAACTCGAAAATGAAAATTTCAGGAGTCAGCCGAATGGCTCTGGAGAACTGCTTCTGCTTCAGACACCGCATGGCAAGAAAGGCTGATGTAATGGCGTCGGCTGCATGTTTTATACCCCTGACTACCTGACATCATGAAAGAAGGGACAGCAACCAACGCAGGACCAAAGACTTTGTTAATCAGGCCGACTGAGGGCTACCTGCAAGCAGATAACCCCAAATGTAATGACTGCAACAGTGAAACACGAACATCTGATTCTATTGCTCCCAGATTAAGAGACAATATTTGCTTTTCTACTTCTGCCCTTTAGTTTGGGGGAGTGTCCGGGAATCCTTTGGGTACTGGAAAGGTGTGGAAAGAAAACTTCTGCCCTAGGTATACAGTTCTGAGCACCCATTTGTCGTCCGTGATGGTGGCCCAAACATTTGCAAACAGGGCCAAACTTCCCCCTAAAGGACTCTCCGGGCAGGCAAGAACAGGCAGAAGTTGGAGAGAGTCATTGAGAATGTTTAGACTGAGATGCAGGTTTAGAACTTCCCGCCTTGGAAAAGGAAGCCTGCCAACGCTTAGACCTTTGAGTGTTAGCCCCCTGCCCCCTAGATTTGTAACCTCTAGTCCTAAAATGGCTCTGACTGCTAGTATCACGGAATGTCCAACTCTTAAAAGGGTAATTCCTGCTAAAGCGAGGAGGCTGAGCTTGCAGAAAGTCTGTCTGCATAGACTTGGCCTTGTCTTCCATCTTCTTGAGCATTTCCTCTGTTTTGCTGCCAAAAAGACTGTCCTCATGCAAAGGTATATCTAAAAGCTTAAACTTAGCAGGCTCTGGTAGGGGCTGCTCCCTGAGCCAAGCGTGCCTTCTAATAACAGAGCCAGTAGCTGTAGCTCTACAGGAGGCTTCTAGAATGTCAAAACCACAATGTAAAGAATGCTTATTGACTGGCAGAATTCAGCAAATCCTGCATATCCTTACTTTCCGCCATCTGAGACACACCTGCTATCCTAGATTTAATAGCTTCCAAGTTGTGCTGCTGGTACTTCAGCATATGAAAACGACAATTAGTAGACCTAATAGCAAGAGTGGCAGAGGTATAAACCTTTTTACCCCACCTATCTAGGTTCCTGGATTCCCTGTCAGAAGGAACAGGAGTTTTAGTAACAGTAGGGCCTTGAGAAATAACCTCTGTATCAGCCAACGGATTCCTGAAAAGGAACAAATGAGCATCAGGAACTCTATAGTACCGGTCAGATTTCCTGGGAGCAGGAGGCACCAAATCTGGAGTCAAGGAATTTTCCAGAAAAACATCATCAACCACTTCCAACACAGGAGGAATAGCCAAAGGCTTATGCTGAGGCAAATCCAAAAACTCCCTAATCCTTTTCTTAGAAAGGGGGTAATCCTGACTTTCCCATTTAAAATGTTCCCTGAGAGTATTTAAAGTATCACCAAAAGAGAAATCCTCTGGAGGAGAAGCAGAAGGGATGAACTCCTCTACGTCCGAATCCTCAAAAGGAGAGAAAGCTTGAGAAACAACTTCATCCACAGAAATACTAGAAGTATCTGAACCTGAAAAGGACAAAGCCTCAGGACAGACATACCTACCCCCTTTTTGAAGGAGGAGGCTGTGAACCCCTAATAAGAGTCCAAAGGTCATCCACCATTTTAACCATTTGAGAATGAAGGGAACAAGAGGAAACTGGAGCCAGCTTCTTCACAGGCTTATGACTGGAAGATTTACCTGCAAGTCTAAAGGACTCGGGAGGCCTGGCAACCGCCTAAGTTGTTGGTATGGGCTTGCTGTCTGAACGAAGAACTGAGGTCTCTGACACTGGAGTCAGCTTTGCGGCTCCGGATCCAGCCAGCTGAAGAGGCAACAGGCAGAAGGTCAGAAGGCAAAATGGATGCCGAAGGCCTGTGGACCTCAGAAATAGTCTCAACCGAGGCCTGCGGTTGGAAATCTGCGGGCTGTAAAGGAGCCTCACTGGCTACCGCATGACTGACTACCAACCTAACCTCTTCTGAGGACTAGACATTCGGAAGCCTGTCGCAGTCCTTATCCTTACGCTTCTTGGGGGATATCCAAAGCCTGAATACCAGTGGACACCATATCGACAAACTTAAGCCAAACTCCAAAATGCTTAGCTAAAAGCTTAGCCCGACGATGAATAGTACGCGGATTAAAGGAAGCACAAAGATCACAATGGAATGTCATCGTCAAGGCCTAAACAAATAATACAATAGGAATGAAAATCTCTATGGGGAATCTGCTTTCCACAGTAAGACAATTATTAACCTTTTCTGACATTTGTTAAGGCAAGAAAAGAGGATCCCCAATGGGGTACATAGCTGTAGTTGACTTCAACTTCATAGTCGGAAACACAAAAGGGAAACTGCCGACTGGCACTCGTGCAAGAAATGCTTCTGCTTCGGGCTTCGCGGCAAGGATGACTGAGGAATTGACGTTGGCTGCCTCCTTTTGTATCGGACACCCTGACGTCCTTTACAACAGACAGCCGATTGGTATTCTGGCCAATCGAGGGCTAGCGGGAGCCTGATAACCCATTGGTTAGTACTGCAACAATGAAACACGATGAACATCTTTGGTTCCAGCATCAAACCAAGGTGTCATTTACTAAAGCACTCTGACATAAAAAACTACTTTGTTTTACACAGCTATAAAAATACCAATTGATCCATTCTGTGGCAGTGATTGTGATTTAACTGGTGTATCAAATACATATGTAAATCAATTCGTTACCACAGGGTTTAACATTTGGCAAGTACTAAAATTACAACTCTTACAACTTGAGCTTCTTGTCAAAAAGTTATGGGATAGCAGTGATATACTCAAAACATAAAAATATGCAAAACGAGTAAAGTATGAATAGTAAATTTACCAGCTGTAAATGTTCCATCTGGAATAAAGAAAGCTCCAACTGTGATTCCAACCAGAATCAAGAATTTGAAAAACCAAAACCTGGTAAGAGAAAAACAGCTCATAAGGGATCAGAATACCAAGTGCACACAGTTGATTTTTTACTATTGTGGGAAGAATTGTTTGCACCTCAACAAGATAATTCAACTCTATTTAAAAGCATCTGCCTTGCAACCCAGTTACACACTTGCCTTATCAAAATGCTGGTAAAGCACTACTCAAAGAAACACGAGGACTTCTGTCAAAATATATTGCTAAACAATGATGAATTCAAGACACAGTTTCACTGGCTAATTATTTTGTTAAAATGCTTAAAAAAGGAAATGTGCCTTCACAAGTAAACAGTGATTAGTAAAACACTTGTACACTGTAATACGTCACTTACATTTATTAATGGCATCAAAAGTTTATTTTGCACAAAGCCACCTGAACACAAAAATAAGCTTTTTCTTCTTTTTTAAACATCTTTATTAAATTATAACTTAAGACATAGGGAAACATACATTAACAGAAAAGAAAACAAACCATTTAACATGTTTCCATTTAAATACAATATAAATCACATTTTCTTTGACAAAAAAATTGTCAGAATGCCTGCCTTCCCTTAAATCTCACTCCTCCTGAACATTAAAATGCAAATATTGCACCCACAACTTCCATTTAACTTTTATGTAATTTGCTCCTTCCTTTTTCTAATGATCCAGTTCTTTTCTTTTTACAATGCTCAATATCTCAAAATACAAAATGGTGTAGACTTCTGACTCCCATTGTCTAGTAATTGCTTTTTTAGGTTGCCAGCATAATTAAACTCAATAAGGCTTAATTATGTCTAGGCAATTAAGATCCTGTATCCCGGTTCAAAAGTATCATTTCCTTACTTGTAGCACTCAGCTAATATTTCTGAGAGAGTATTCTGTACGGAATGTTTAAAATCTGCCAACTCATTACATTCTAAAAACATATGTTCCCAGTTGCTTGTTTCTTCTCCATCACACCTCCAACACCTGCTATCTACCTTAGGAAACATTCTGCCTGGGGTATAAAAATACTTAAGCAAACTCTTCCAAAGATCCTAAACCTTCTGGACTTGCTTGGGAGCCACATATATTTCTTCACTGTTTTCTTGTAAACTGCTTTTCCAGTCTCAGTTTTCAATCTTTTCTAACCTCCTCTGATTGATTCTTACAGTTATCGTGTAATGTTTTATATGCCCTACTAATTATCCTTTTTCAACAGCTGCTTCTGTTCCTGATTCAACTAAAAACTCTACCAGAACAGGTATTTCACTTAAAATTCCCCCACCCCATTTGCCTGTACTCTGAGATCATGCCCTGGTAAGCATGGCACTCTGTAACCTGCAATCCAAAGGTCTTCTTGGCCTCATCTGACTATTACCTTTCCTGTTGGAGTCGTTTGCTACCAATATCTTGGATCATTTGCCAGGTTTCTCCAGTACATTTTAGCACCATCTTGCCAATTTTCTGTACCCCTACTTGCAATCATCCCTTCCAGCAAAATCTCCTTTCTACATTCTCGTACTGGCTTAGTTCTTAAAATACTTACTACTTTATGAATATAATATACTGTATGGTTACTGTTCTTCTTAAACAAGCTTTACTTTTTTAATAAAAAATGCAAGACCAGAAATAAGCATGCGGTATTACTAAAGGATGACATGAAAGTAATAAAGTGGCTCTTCTGGGTCATTGCTGTTGATTTAATGCTCTGCAACATACGACTTCATGATGGTCATTAGTGAACGTTTAGCTACTTGTACCACATTCTTTTCCCCATCATTTTTGTATAAAACATTCTCCAACAAATGTCCGACTCAGATCATAAAAAGGATTTAATTGCACACTGAACTACTAACACAAAACAAACATTTCTGTACAAGATTGTTTAGAATACTACAATCAAAGCTTTTACCAACTCAATAGTTCCTCTTTCTATGGCTTTATAAACATTTTTATAAGATATGGAGCTCGTAAGAAACTCCTAAAGAAAAAGTGGCTAATTCAACAAATTCAACACAAGTATTTGCAAAACTGTGCCATAAGTAAAAACCTGATTAGAGTAGGAGTAAAGACCCTAGAACCTCCATGCAGGGAGTTTTAACTTCTGCTCACCCTTGCGTATATAACGAACTCCGGGTTAAAAACAGTCTCAAGGTACATTAAGAAGTTTCAAAAAAGTACAGTTTTGTACCTACCATAAATGTAGATGTTAGAGTGCTAATACAGCTGCAGTAATCACAGATGGGTTTTCAGCCGTCAGCCGGTCCCTCGGTCGGCCGAATTCCAAAGTCTTGGTCCGGCGTCGGTTGTTGTCGCTTACTCTTCTGACGTCAGGAAGGCCAGAGTATACAAGACACAGCCGACGCCATGTTTTTCAGTCTTTCTTGCCCCAGATGTCAGGTGCCCCCAAAAGGAAGGCAATACATAAAGGCTTATCTACATAAACAAGCAATGCAATGTAATGCAAAATCAGTGTAAGCAAGCAAATAAAACATAGCAGGATAACCCAGTCAGGTGGTACGAAGAGGTTGTTAGGCCCCGTGGCTTTACCAAGTGGGGAAGGAGGGAGGGAAACCTGTACTGCAGCTGTATTAGCACTCGAACATCTACATTTATGGTAGGTACAAAACTGTACTATGTTCATCGTGCATACAGCTGCAGTAATCACAGATGGGTAGAGTCCCAAAGCTATGCATAGGGTGGTAGGTACTATGAGGAACTGGGTTGAGCCAGAATGCCCTGCAAAACAGCAGTGGCAAAGCCTGCTCTTGTCCTGGAATACAAGGGCAGGTGGTAGTGTTTTGTGAAGGTATGTACAGAACTCCAAGTGGCTGCCTCCAAAATATCCTTAGTAGGAACACCTCTGAGGAAGGCTGTAGAGGTGGCTGTGGCCCTGGTGGAGTGAGATCTGATTCCAGTAGGGACAGATTTCCCATGATAGGAATAACAAAACCGTATGCAGTGGCCAATCCACTTGGAAATGGTCTGTTTGGTTACTGGTTTTCCTTGCACCCCTACGCATAGGACACAAAAGTTGTTCTGATTTCCTGAAGGACTTTGTTCTGTCCAAATAGTAACGTAGCTGCCTATGGATGTCTAAAGAGTGAAGCAGCCTCTCCCTTTGTTTTGAGGGTTAGGATAAAAGGTAGGTAGGTGTATGGCTTGATTTAAGGCTACCCTGGATACCACTTTTGGCATAAAAGATGGGTTGGTGAAGGAAACCCTGTCCTGATAGATGAGGAAGGGCTGCACCGCCATGAGGGCCTGTAGTTCAGAAACCCTACGAGCTGAAGTGATGGCCAGAAGGAAAGCTGTTTTCCAGGACAAATATTGCAGATCTGTTGAGGCAGCAGGTTCAAAGGGAGGCAATGTTAATTTTTCTAGTATGTAGTTAAGGTCCCAGGCTGGTATTGGTTGCTTCCTTGGAGGTCTTATATTATTAGCCCCTCTGAGGAACTGTCGTAAGAGTGGGTGAGAGAATAAAGGAGGATCCGTGTTGAATTCTGCAGAAATGGCTGAGGCATGTATTTTTATGGAAGAAAATGAAAGTCCACTGTTCAGCAATTCAGCTAGGTACTGTAAAACCTAAGGCAAGTTCAATTTTCTAGGGTCCTGGCCTCTTCTCATTCCAACAGCAAAACCGCTTCCATTTTGCGGAGTAAGCTTTTCTAGTAGATGGTGGTCTGGCCTCCAAAATGACATCCTGCACCTCCTTGGAGAGTAGGGACTGTTGTGGTGTCAAGGAATTTTCCATGCAGCGAGGTTGAGTGTTTTCAGCTGACTGTGAAGAGTTTTGTAGCTGTTCTGAGTCAGTAGAAGAGGCATTAGAGGCAGGGACCAGGGAGGAGTATGTGTTAGGCTCCTCAGGAGTGGATACCAGTGTTGCCTTGGCCAATCTGGAGCAATCAGTATCATACTCGGTTTGTCCGTTCTTGCTTTCAAAAGTACTTTGGGCAGAAGAGGAAGAGGTGGGAATGCATAAACTGTCCATGCTGTCCAACTGAATGAAAGGGCGTCCACTTTCCAGGCCTTTGGATGAAAGGTCCTTGAACAAAACTTTTTCAGTTGATGGTTCCTGTGGGAGGCAAAAAGATCTATGTCTGGTCTCCCCCACGCTTGGATTATCTCTGTAAACACCTGAGGATGTAACTTCCATTCGTGTGGATCTGTCATATTTCTGCTTAGAGTGTCTGCCAGTGTGTTTTTCAGTCCTGGCAAGTACTGTGCTTGAAGTTCGATTTGTCTTTCCAGAGCCAAGTTCCAAAGAGTCATAGCTAGTCTGCACAAGGGGTATGAATGTGTTCCTCCTTGTTTGTTTATGTACCACATTACTGTGGTGTTGTCTGTTCTTATCAGTAATTTTCCTGGATGCAGGAAGTCCTTGAAAGCTGTAATCGCATTTATTACTGCTAGCATTTCTTTTTGATTGATGTGAAGGTGCTTTTCCTTTTGGGACCATCTGCCCTGAATGCACCTGTCCTTCATGTGCGCCCCCCAGGCGTAATCTGAGGCGTCTGTGGTTATGACTTGTTTTGCTTGAGGCTTGCAGAATGGAAGGCCTGTGTTTACTTGACATGCTTGGGCCCACCATAGAAATTCCTTTTGCAAACATGGAACTATTGGTATAATTGCTTCCAAACTGACTGTGTTGAGACCATAGATTTTTTAGGTACCATTGAAGTTTCCTCATATGCAGCTTTGCACATGGGATTAGAAGAATGCAAGATGCCATGAATCCCAGAGCCTGCAGGATTTTCCTTGCAGTAAGCCTGGTACTTTTTGCTAGTGTTTCGAAGTACTGAGATAGTTGCCCTTGTTTTTCTGGCGTAAGATAGGCCATCTGGGTGCTTGTGTCCAAGTTGGCACCCAGGAAGGTTATTTTCTGAGATGGTGTTAGCCTTGATTTCTCCTTGTTGATGGTACATCCCAGAGAAAGCAGTAACCGTGTCACATATGCCAGATGTTCCAGTAGTATGCGTTTGCTGTCCGCTTGGATCAGGCAGTCGTCCAGATAAGGGTAAATTTGTATCCCTTGAAGTCTGCAGTAGGCAATCACTGATGCCAGACACTTTGTGAATACTCTGGGCGCAGTAGATAAGCCAAAGGGCAATGCAGAGAATTGATAGTGGATTGAACCTGCAAGAAATCTGAGGTATCTTCTGCAGCTTTGTCTGATTGGGACATGCAGGTATGCCTCCTTGAGGTCCAACGTTACCAGCCAAAACTCCTTGCCCAGCATGGGAAGAAGTTGCTGTAATGTAAGCATCTTGAATTTTGGTACGAGTAGGAATGTGTTTAGGATGGATAAGTCCAAAATGGGTCTCCAGTCGGTTCCTTTTCTTGGTACAAGAAAAAGCCTTGAATAAAAACCTTGACCTTGTTGGTGTGTAGGTACCTTTTGTATAGCTCTCATGTTTAGGAGCTTTGAAATTTGCAGTTGTGCCTCTGCCCTTTGATTTTGTGGCAGGTTTGGCATGCCTCTCATTTTTGGAAGAGTGTGAAATTGAAATTTGTAGCCTCTGTTTATAATGTCCAGTATCCATTTGTCTGTTGTGACAATATGCCAATTGCTTGCAAATAATGCTAGTTTCCCTCCCAAAGGTGCTGCCAGCTGAGACTTGCTTGGCGTGGAAATGAGGGAGTCATTGGGTTTGCTTCCTGTATTGTTGTGCACTGTCTTCACCACCTCTTGGTGCTGGAGATTGCCATTGTCTGCCTCTATATGATCCTTGTGATTGCCCTCTGCCCCTTGCGCCTGTATCTACCTCTTTGGGGCTTGTCAGTGGTTGGAAAGGACCAGTTTTTTGAAGGCCAATTTCTGCTAAAACGTGGTGGTTGGACCTGTAAGAAAGCCTTGACAGTTTGCATAGATTTGGCTTTTTCTTCCATTTTCCGTAGTATCTCCTCAGCATTAGTACCAAATAGTACATCCTTTTGTAAAGGAGCATCAAGAAGTTTAGCTTTGACATGATCAGGTAAATTTTGTTCCCTAAGCCAGGCATGTCTGCGAATAACTGATCCTGTAGCAGCTGCTCTACTGGAAGCCTCTAGGGCATCATAACCACATTGTAAGGTGTGTTTACCCACTTGCTCCGCACTATGCATCATATCCTGTAACTCTTTTACATCTGGTTGTTCAGGTGGAGACATTTTGTTCCTTAATTGTGATAACAGGTACTGTTGATATTTGATCATATGAAACTGACAGTTTAAGGCCCTCATGGCTAGAGTGGCCGAGGTATATACCTTTTTTCCCCACCTTTCTAGAGATCTGGATTCCCTTTCTGCAGGGAGAGGATTCTTAGCAGTGCAGGCCTTTAATCCCTTGGGGCCTTGTGAAATGATTTCAGGGTCAGAATTATGGCCTTTGTAGAGAAATTGGCGAGAGCTGGGTACTCTAATACCCATCAGGTTTTACTGGTGCAGGAGGCAGAGAATCCGGATTAAGGCAAGCCTCCGAATAGACATCATCCAGTACATCCAAAACAGGGGGTATAGCCAAAGGTCTGTGCTGAGGTAGCCAAAGAAATTCCCTAAGTCTTTTCTTGGAATCTGAAAAGTCTTGGCCTTCCCAATGGAAGTGTTCCCTCAAAGTGTGCAAGGTTTCCCCAAAAGAAAAATCCTCAGGAGGTGATACAGAAGGAATGGACTGTTCAGCATCCGAATCCTCAAAAGGGGAGTAAGAGTGTTCCTCTGCATCAGAATGTTCTGATAAAATGGATCCCTGATCAGAAGAGGGAGATTCTTCCTCCACTCTGGGTCTCTTGTCAGGAGGGGGCTGAGAACCTCTGATAAGAGTAATTAAATACACAGCCATTTTAAGCATCTGTTTCTTAGGCATGGGTCCAGGAGATGGGCCCTGTGCAACAGGCCTCGTGGTATGCCTGGCTGCTTTGGATTTAGTAAAAGCCTTTATTGAAAAAGAAGATGAAGACCTAAATACACCATGGGTGGATGTGGACCTATCCACATTAGTAGGCTCGACATTAGCAGGGGCTTCGGTTGTAGTCTGGGAAAGGGCCGAGGACCCAGCGGTCTCGGGTACAGAGGACACCGCCAAAGGAGTGTCGTCGGTAGTCAGGGACTGCAAAGGCGTCTCGCTGAGAACCGGACCACGTGTAGCCTGCTTTGGCGTGGTGTCGGCGGGGACCGCGGGTCTCGCGTGTCAGTCCTTTTCCTTGCATTTTTTGGACAAAACGGTAGTCTGAGTGTCCGACGACATTTTATAATCAAAAGCTTTACCAAAGTAATGTTGGGCGAACTCCACCCGACGCTTGATAGTGTGTTTATTGAAGGTAGCGCAAAAGCGACAGCCCGAGACGTCGTGGTCTGGGCCCAAACAAGGTATGCAAAGGGAATGGAAATCCTTATGCGGTATTTGCTTCCCACAAGAAATACAATTATTAACTTTTTCTGACATCGGTCTGAGGCAAGAAAAGTTTCCCCAACGGGGTACTTAGCTTTAAAGAAGACTTCGGTTCCAATTTTTTCGTAATTCAGGAGCTGGCCGACCGGCACTTGCAAACTGCTTCTGCTTCAGGCACCGCGCAGCAAAAAAGACTGAAGAACATGGCGTCGGCTGTGTCTTATATACTCTGGCCTCACTGACGTCAGAAGAGTAAGCGACGACAACCGACGCCGGACCAAGACTTTGGAATTCGGCCGACCGAGGGACCGCCTGACGGCTGAAAACCCATCTGTGATTACTGCAGCTGTATGCACGATGAACATCTGGTCTGCTGCTGAAGCAGGACTTCTTAAAGCTTGCACCCACCTATATGCAAGTGCGCGCGCGCACACACACACACACACACACACACACACACACACACACACTAGTGAAAATCATGACTACTGCAGTTACTAACTCAGCTCAAGTTAAAAATGTTTTGATAGGCACAGTTTATGTAAAAATAAGCTGAACTTGGCATGTTAAAAGTAGTTGTGCAAGTCCTACTTACCTACAGCAGTATAAGCTTGAATTTCTTCACTGCTGCAGTAGCCTATGCTCAAGTGCCCTGCTCAAGGAGACAGCACCCAGCCAGATAGTCACTCTGCCTATTAATATACTCCCTTCCAAAAAGGGTGCAGCCTATCAGCAACTACAGTGAGGTAAATTTTCAGGATTTTACTGTTCTGAAAAAGGAAGATGCATTCCGAGCCAGCAACCAACCACCAATCACCATAAAAATCACCCATGCAACAGCCATAACAATGGAGGTTGCACTCCACCTCAACTACCTACAAATGAGGATACTGGGTGGGTGGAGCTACTGCAGCAGTGATAATCCTCTCTGCTGCAGTAACCCATGGACAGATGCCCAAAGTTTACCCTACCTGGTAGGTGGAAGGATAATGGTCCTTGCAAAGCCCATCCTGGTCCTACAATAGAAATTTAGTTTGTAGTGCTTGGTGAAGGTATGAAGAAATCAAGTTGCTAGCTCTAGAATATTTTGAGTCCACCCCTTTCTAGTATGCTGTTGAAGAATAAGGTCCTGGAATAATGGTGCTTCAACTTTGCCTGGAATAGTTATACCAAGGAGAAAACAGCAAAAACAATAGCAGAGGACAACCACCCGATATAGTCTTGTTTAGAAGTGGGTTGGCCTTTATTAGTTCAATAATAGGGAAAAAAGAAGTTATGTACTCACCATAACATTCTATGTTTGTTGTCCATAATCTTGCCTTCATTCTTGCTGGTTGGGTTCGGAACAGAGCATCGGTTCAGACTCTGTATTTTTACTAAAGCTCAGGAGTTTCCACTGGCTCGAGGCTATACCCAATCCCATGATGCCTAGAGAAGGTTACCCAGATCTTGTTTGAAAAACACTAACAAATTAGAACTGATATTTCAAAAATAGTATTAATCATCCTTAACCTAAATCTTATGAGGCAAGAAGGGAACCAGAGCACATTTGTAACCAATCCAAAAATTCCCCTCGATCCTCCAAGAGCGATGGTAGGGGGATGAAGTGTGGAAAGCAAGAATGAAGGCGAGATTATGGACAACAAACATGGAACGTTATTGTGAGTACATAACTTCTATATTATGCTGTCCTATCTCGCCTTCATTCTTGCTGGTTGGGACAGTGTTCCCAGCACCTTCTTTCTTGGGAGGCTCAAGGGAATAAGCTCTTCAGAACAGTGGAACCAAAGGGAGTCCTGTTCCGGGAAGCCATGTCTACTTTGTAATGAGTGATAAAGGTATGACGTTTGACTCGTGGCTGCAGCACAGATCTGGATTGAAAGGCAGTCGAAGTTGATATAGCTCTTGTTGAGTGGCCTCTAATCTTTCCTGGCAATTGTTTAAACTGAGAATTATATGCATAGGAAATAGTGTCAGCAAGCCATTTCAACAATGGAGCTTTTGAAACTGGTGTGCCTTTTCTGTTGCCTGAGAAGAATAATTGGTCAGACTTTCCAAACTCCTTGGTTTTATGCAAGTAGAAACATAGCTGTGTACATCCAATTGAAACTTATATTCTGCCTTGTTGCCATAATTTGGAAAAGACAGGCAGGTCAATGGATTGATTCAAATTGGTTTCAGAACATACTTTGGGAAGGAATGAAGGATTTGTTCTAAGAGAGAAACTGTCTTTGCGAAAAACTAAATAGGGAGGGCATATGGACAGAGCATGTAGTTCTGAAACCCTCCTAGCCGAAGTAATAGCTGTCAAAAAGACTCTTCCAGGTTAGAAATTTTAGTTGACAGGAGGAAGCTGGCTCATATGGAGGGAGAATCAGAGTAGTCGGTACAAAATTGAGGTCCCAAGGAGGTGGTGGTTCCGTTATTGGAGGCCTTAGTAGGAATGAACCTCTCAGGAAGGCTTTGCACAAGCTGAGACACATTATTTTTGATCACATCTCCTACATGGTTGTTAGCTATGGCGGCTAATTGTACTCGTACCGTAGCTGCAGCTGCACCTCCATTGAAAACCTCTGCTAAAAATTCTAAAATTGTACTTGCAGGGGCTATGCAGGGGTCTATGTCATTCCTGGAAGTCCAACAAGAAAACCATTTCCATTTGCTAGCATACATATAGTTTCCTAGTTGCAGTCTTATGGGATGAAACCAGAATGTGTCGCACTGCAGGGGATATGTCCGAAAGCCTGGCTATGATTGGAAGTGGAACAGCCAAGCTGTCAGCTTGAGGGTTTGAACAGAGGGATGGAGCGTTCCTGACTGATGGGTCAAAAGATCTGGTACCAGGTCCAGAATCCACAGCTCCTCACTGAGTTGGGGCCATAGAAAAAGGAAACAGATTTGACGAGGCCAGTACAGAGTGATGAGAATTAGCCTGCAACTCAACAGTTTGGCTTTCTGTAGAACTTTGGGGATTAGTGGAAACTGAGGAAATGCATAAAGTTGTCCCGGGGCCAATCGAGAACAAATGCATCCCTTGGAGACTCCCCTGGAGGAGGGATCAGGGCAAGGTAGCTGCTGCATTTGGAGTTCATGGAGTTCATGGATGTGGCAAAGAGGTCGCAGTAAGGCTGGACCCATTTGCGAAAAATTTGGCTCGCAACTTCCTGTTTCAGGGACCATTCATGAGCCATGAGAATTGCCCTGCTTAATTTGTCTCATGTTGGATTTCCCTGAGATGGGTTTTGCAATCAGAAAACGTTGAGAAGATATTGCCCATTGCCACACACAGACTCTCGACACTGGGGGCAGGATCTGGTTCTGCCTTGTTGATGTACCACATCACGGACATATTGTCTGTCTCTATTGCAATCATACCTGGTGGAAGAGAGTTCTGGAATTCTTGCAATGCCAAAAGCATTGCTCTCATCTCTAGGACACGGACGTGTAAGTGGTATTTGTGCTCCTGCCAAGTCCCTTGGACAGTCTGTCCCAGATAATGCCCCCACCCTATCTGGGAAGCATCCATGGTCACTGTAGCTACAGATTGGGGGAAAATAAAATGGCCTGCCTATCGTTACCTGTATGGACTGAAGCCACCATCATTAGGTCCTTCTTGCAGGAGTCTGTAATGAGGATCTTTTGTGACATGTGTAACTCCTGCATGGACCACTGAGCAAAGAGTAGCCACTGTAGTACTCGTGTGTAGACGTGCCGGTGGAAAGTACAGTTTTGTACCTACCATAAATGTAGATGTTAGAGTGCTAATACAGCTGCAGTCATAACAGATGGGTTCTCCTGCCGTCAGGCTGGTCCTCAGTCGGCCGAATTCCAAAGTCTAGGTCCGGCGTCGGTTGTCGTCGCTTCTTCCCTGACGTCAGTGCGACAGGGGTATAAAGGAACCAGCTGACGTCATTTTCTTCAGTTTTTCTTGCCCCAGATGTCAGGTGCCCCCAGAAGGAAGGCAATACATAAATTTGTGTAATAATGCAGTGCAATATAATCAAAATACAGTAGTTGCAAGCAAATACACCATAAATGAATACCCCAATCAGGTTGTATAAGGATGTGTTAGCCTATAGGCCTGTCCCAAGAGGGGAAGGAGGGAGGGAAACCTGGACTGCAGCTGTATTAGCACTCTAACATCTACATTTATGGTAGGTACAAAACTGTACTATGTTCATCGTGCATACAGCTGCAGTCATAACAGATGGGTAGAATCCCAAAGCTAAGGAAGGGGTGGTAGGCACTAGGTGGAACTAGGAGCAGCCAAAATGCCCTGCAAGACTGCAGTGGCAAAGCCTGCTCTAGATATGGAGTATAATGGTAGGTTGTAGTGCTTGGAGAAGGTATGCACAGAACTCAAAGTGGCTGCTTCCAAAATATCCTTGGTAGGAACACCTCTGAGGAAGGCTGCAGAGGTGGCTGTGGCCCTGGTGGAATGAGTTCTAATGCCTGTAGGTACAGTTTTGCCATGAAAGGAATAGCAAAAGCGTATGCAGTGGGCTATCCATTTTGAGATTGTCCGTTTGGAAATTGACTTTCCTTGAGCTCCTACCGCATAGGCCACAAAGAGCTGTTCTGATTTTCTGAAAGGCTTTGTTCTGTCCAAATAACGCATTTGTCTGTGGATGTCCAAGGAATGTAGTAATCTCACCCCTTTGTTTTGAGGATTAGGATAAAAAGTAGGCAAATGTATGGCCTGATTTAAAAGCTACCTTGGATACCACTTTAGGCATAAAGGAGGGGTTGGTTCGTAAGGAAACTCTGCCCTGATGGAAGATAAAAGGCTGGACAGCCATGACAGCCTGTAGTTCTGAAACTCTACGAGCTGAGGTGATAGCCAGAAGGAAAGCTGTTTTCCAGGACAAATATTGCAAATCTGACGAGGCAGCTGGGCTCAAAGGGTGGCAAGGTCAGTTTTTCCAGAATGAAATTAAGATCCCAAGCAGGTATTGGTTGTTTCCTTGGAGGTCTTAAATTCTTAGCCCCTCTGAGGAACTGTCTTAAGAGAGGGTGAGAGAATAAAGGTGGATCAGTGTTGTATTCTGCAGAAATGGCTGAGGCATGGATTTTGATGGAGGAGAAAAAGTCCACTGCTTAGCAGTTCAGCCAAATATTGTAGTATTTGAGGTAAATTCAGTTTTCCAGGATCCTGGCCCTTTTTCTCATTCCAGACACAAAAACGTTTCCATTTTGCGGAGTAAGCTTTTCTAATTGATGGCCTTCTGGCCTCCAAAATGACATCCTGCACTTCCTTGGAGAGTAGGGCCTGCTGTGATGCTAAGGAATCTTCCATGCGGCTAGACTGAGTGTTTTTAGCTGGCTGTGAAGAGTTTTGAAGCTGTGCTGAGTCAGAAGAAGAGGTATTAGAGGCAGGGTCCATGGTGTGGAATGCGTCAGGCTCCTCAGGAGTGGGTACCAGTGTTGCCTTGGCCAGTCCGGAGCAATGAGGATCATCTTTGGTCTGTCTGCTCTTCAATAGAACTTTGGGCAGCAGAGGAAGAGGTGGGAAGGCATAAACTGTCATTGATGTCCAACTAAAAGAGAGCGTCCACTCTCCAGGCCTTTGGATGGAAGATCCTTGAGCAGAATTTTGTCAATTGATGATTTTTGTGGGAGGCAAAGAGATCTATGTCTGGCCTTCCCCATTCTTGGATTATTTCTGTAAAAACTTTTGGATGCAATTTCCATTCGTGTGGATCTGTCATATTCCTGCTTAGGTTGTCTGCCAGTGTGTTTTCCTTGCCTGGCAAGTACTGTGCTTGTAGTTCCATTTGCGAGTCCATGGCCATGTTCCAAAGTGACATGGCCAGTCTGCATAGGGGGCAAGAATGTGTTCCTCCCTGCTTGTTTATGTACCACATAACTGTGGTGTTGTCCATTCTTATCAATAGTTGACCTGGTTGTAGAAGATCCTTGAAAGCTATAATAGCGTTTATTACTGCTAGCATTTCTTTTTGATTGATGTGAAGGTGCTTTTCTTTTTGGGACCATTTGCCCTGAATGCACCGATCTGTCATGTGCGCCCCCCCAGGTGTAGTCAGAGGCGTCTGTTGTGATGACTTGATTTGCTTGAGGCTTGCTGAATGGAAGACCTGTGTTTGTTTGACATGCTTGAGCACACCACAGAAATTCCTTTTGCAGACATGGAATTAGTGGTATTATTGTTTCCAAACTGTGGCTGTGTTGAGACCATATGTTTTTCAGGTACCATTGTAGTTTCCTCATATGCAGCTTTGCACATGGGATTAGTAAGATGCAAGATGCCATGAATCCCAGAGCCTGCAGCATTTTCCTTGCAGTCAGCCTGGTGCAACTTGCTAGTGTTCTGAAGTATTGAATTAGTTGCCCCTGCTTCTCTGGCGTGAGGTAGGCCATCTGGGTGTTTGTGTCCAAATTGGCACCCAGGAAAATTATCTTCCGAGAGGGTATTAGCCTTGATTTCTTTTTGTTGACTGTGTATCCCAGAGAGTTCAATAACATTATTACATAAGCCAGATGTTTCAGAAGAATGTGCTTGCTGTCTGCTTGGATCAGGCAGTCGTCCAAATAGGGGTATATTTCTATCCCTTGAAGTCTGCAGTAGGCAATTACTGATGCCAGGCATTTCATGAAGCCTCTGGGTGCAGTAGATAAGCCAAAGGGCAATGCAGAGGATTGATAATGGGTTGAACCTGCAAGAAATCTGAGGTACCTTCTGCAATTTTGTCTGATTGGGACATGCAGGTATGCCTCCTTGAGGTCCAATGTTACCAGCCAAGACTCCTTGCCCAGCATGGGAAGAAGTTGCTGTAGAGTGAGCATCTTGAATTTTGGTACGAGTAGAAATGTGTTTAGGATGGATAGATCCAAAATAGGTCTCCACTCTTTTCCCTTCCTTGGCACCAGAAATAGCCTGGAATAAAAACCTTGACCTTGTTCGTGCGTAGGTACATCTTGAATAGCTTTCATGTTTAGGAGATCTGTAATTTGCCTTTGTGCCTCTGCCCTTTGATTGTGCGGCAGGTTTGGCATGCCTCATTTTTGGAAGGGTGTGAAAATGGAATTTGTAGCCTCTGTTTATAATGTCCAGGATCCATTTGTCCTTTGTGACAATATGCCAATTTTTTGAAAATAATGCCAGCTTTCCTCCTAAGGGGGCTGCCATTTGAGACCTGGTTGGCATGCAAAGGGGAAAGTCATTGGGTTTGCTTTCTGAAAGATTGTGAGTTGTCCTCACCACCTCTTTGTGTAGGAGCTTGCCATCGTCTGCCTCTAAACGATCCTTGGGACTGTCCTCTGCCCCTCGGGCGCCTGTATCTGCCTCTTTGGGGTCTGTCTGTGGCAGGAAAGGACCAGTTTTTGGAAGGCCAATTTCTACTAAAACGTGGGGGTTGAACCTGTAGAAATTCTTTCACAGTTTGCATTGATTTAGCCTTTTCCTCCATTTTCCTTAATACCTCCTCAGCATTAGCACCAAATAGTACATCCTTTTGAAGAGGGGCGTCTAGTGTTCAGGTTGTGACATTTTACTTTTCAATTGTGATAACAAAAACTGTTGGTATTTTAGCATATGAAACTGACAGTTTAAGGTCCTCATGGATAAGGTAGCAGAGGTATATACCTTTTTTCCCCACCTTTCTAAGGATCTGGAATCTCTCTCAAAAGGCAATGGATTTTTAGCGATGGAGGCCTTAACTCCCTTGGGGCCCTGTGAGATGGTTTCTGGGTCAGCAGCATGGCTTTTGTATAGAAATTGGTGTGAGTCAGGGACCCTGTAGTACCTGTCAGGCTTAACTGGAGCTGGAGGTAGAGAGTCCGGGTTAAGGCAGGCCTCCGAGTAAACATAATCTAGGATGTCCAAGACAGGAGGTATAGCCAGAGGCCTGTGCTGAGGAAGCAAGAGAAATTCCCTGAGCCTTTTCTTGGAATCTGAATAATCCTGGCCTTCCCAGTGGAAGTGTTCCCTTAAGGTATGCAAAGTTTCCCCAAATGAGTAATCCTCAGGGGGATACAGAAGGGATGGACTCCTCCGCATCAGAGTCTTCAAAAGGCGACTAAGAATGTTCCTGATCATCAGAGTGCTCTGAAATAATGGAGCCCTGATCAGAGGAGGGGGAATCTTCCTCCACTCTAGGCCTTTTGTCCGGAGGGGGCTGAGAACCTCGGATAACAGTAATTAAATCCTCAGCCATTTTAAGCATCTGTTTCTTAGGCATGGGGCCTGGAGATGGGCCCTGTGTAGCTGGTCTCAGAGTGCATGGTTGCTTTAGACTTTGTGAAAGCCTTGATGGAGAAAGAGGAAGGTCTGAAGACACCTTGAGTGGAGGTGGACCTGTCCACATTCTGAGTTTCAACGCCAAGAGTGGGTTCGGTATCTGTAGTCGGGGTGTGGACCGAGGAGCCTGCGACCTCGGGTATAGGAGACACCGTCAAAGAAATGTCGTCGGTGGTCAGGGGCTGCGTAGGCGCCTCGCTGAGAACTGGACCACGAGTAGTCGGCTTTGGAGTGGTGTCGGTAGAGGCCGCAGACCTCGTGTGTCGGTCCTCGTCTTTGCATTTTTTAGACAAAACCGGAGTCGGAGTATCCGACGACATAGTATAGTTAAATGCTTTCCCAAAATAATGCTGGGCGAACTCCGCCCAACGCTTAATAGTGCGTTTGTTAAATGTAGCACAAAAGCAACAGACCGAGACGTCGTGGTCTGGGCCTAAACAAGGTATACAGAGGGAATGGAAATCCTTATGCGGTATTTGCTTCCCACAAGAAATACAATTATTAACTTTGTCTGACATCGGTCTGAGGCAAGAAAAGTTTCCCCAACGGGGTACTTAGCTTTTAAGAAGACTTGGTTTCCAAATTTTCGTAATCTCAGGAGCTGGCCGACTGGCACTTGAACTGCTTCTGCCGGGCACCGCGGCAAGAAAGACTGAAGAAAATGGCGTCGGCTGGTTCCTTTATATCCCTGTCGCACTGACGTCAGGGAAGAAGCGACAACCGACGCCGGACCTAGACTTTGGAATTCGGCCGACCGAGGACCCGCCTGATGGCAGGAGAACCCATCTGTTATGACTGCAGCTGTATGCACGATGAACATCTAATGTTATCACAGCTGCCGTTGAACCCAGAACCTTTACAAGAAAATGTACCTGTACTTTCTTTTTCAAGAGCAAAACTAATACTTTATGGCACAGCGTTTGTACTCTCATGAGGCAGTTTTGCTACCATGTCTTTTGTGTTTAAATCTGCTCCTATGAAGGTAATATGCTGTGAAGGCAACAAGGCAGATTTTTCAAAATTTGTGGTAATGCCCAGTTCTGAGCATAGGTGAATAGTGCCCCTTGCACTGGTCAGTAGATGCTCGGTGGTGGCGGTCAGGAGCCAGTATGGAAACACCCAGAATCCTAGATGCCTCAGGTGAGCCGTGACTACTGCCATGCATTTGGTAAACACTCTGGGGGCTGTAGTGAGACCAAAGGGCAGAGCTCTGAATTGGTAAATCACTGGCTCCCAGCCAGAAGCGTAGATATCTCCTGTCCATCTTTATATGGTAGTACACATCCTGGAGATCGATGGAGCACATGCAATTGTCTTGTCCCAGAAAAGGGAGTATAGACTGCAGTGTCACCATCCGGAACTTTGTTTTCTTGACACACTTGTTCAGTCTACCGAGATCCAAGATGGGTCTCCTGTCCCCTGTCTTCTTTAGAAGTAAAAAGAACCTTGAGTAATCGGACCGGATCCACTTTGGTGTGCGGGGACTTCTTGTAGGACTCTCTTCTTTAGCAACCTTTTAATCTCCAGGGTTCCTTGATCCCTTGGACATGGTGGAATGTCTGGGACTGATCTTGACTGTGGGGGTGGGGTAGAAAAGGGTATGATGTATCCCCTGGATATTAATTGACTGTACCCATTTGTCTTGAGTGATGTTTAGCCAGGCTATAGGGTACAGTGATAGTCTACACCCAACTGCCTCCAGACGTGGACAGGCAGGCCACCTTTCAGGAGCGCTGGAAGGGTCTGCCAGAGAATGCATCTCTATCACCCTGATTTTGCTGACTCCCTCTTCTATGAGAACGGAGTCTTCCATTGTTGTTTCCCCCTCTGCCTCTGGGGGAAAAAATTCACCACATGCATCCGGGTGAAGCTCAGAGATTTATGGAACCACATTTTCCCACCCTTCTGGCCTTTGGTGTAAGGCCTGGTAAGGACAGAAAAACATACTCCCACAGCAGACAATTTTGCAATCTTGTTCACACCTGGTCAGTCTCTACAACTTTTGGCCGGAACAAGAAGAGCCGTCAAAATGGGTGTTTATGAAGGAAGACTTAAAGGGCTCAGCAAACTCACAAAGGCGCATCCAGGAATGCCTCCTCAGAGCTATTACTGTGCCTGCTGCCCTACTCGCTCCATCGGCTGCGTAAGAGATGAGCTGCATAGAAAGTTGACTACAGAACTTAAAGGTAGCAAGCTTAGGGTCACCTTGTCTGACACCCACCAGCAGCTGTAGAACTTTGGAGGGCATCTCCTAGCTCCTTTAGGAGAGCCCTTTGAAGTCTGGTAAAGTGGGTCAAGTAATTCAGTGACCTGAGAGTAAAGGCTGCTGACGAAAACATCCGCTTCCCATATCTGTCCATCATTAGAGATTCCTTATTCGGTGAATAAACAGACGAAGAAGTCTTAGCTAACTCCTTTTTGGTGGCAGCCGCCACCACCACAGCATCTACCTTAACACCCATTGTCAAAAATTCCTTGTCCGATGGGGCAGTTATGAACTTGTCAGGCCTCCTCGGAACAGGTTCCACAGATTCTGGGGAGCCCCACACCTTTCGACTTACTACAGCAAGGAGTTGATCGAAAGGCAGAGACATCCAAGAGGTGGAGGGTCGAGATCCAAATGCCTCCAGGTATACAGACATCCTCAGAAGAGGTAAGGGTCTTCCAGCCATCTCTCTGCTTCAGGATCTCTAGGATGTCTGAAAAGGAGACATCCTCAGAAGGTGGCCTTTAGGACTTTTCTGAATCCTCTAAATCCATATCCAAAGTGACAGACTCCTTGGGGGAGTCTAGATGTTCCCTCTTACAGGTTCTTTTCCGAGGAACCGCTACAAAGGGATCCCTCTGGTGAGGTTTCAGAAGAGAAAGGCTCACCCAATCGGGCATCCTGAGGCACTGGTCCTCTAAGCCTGGGGGGAGGGATGGAACAGAGGAAAGAGCCAGCTCTTTTGGGGGAAGAGTGCCTAAATTTGAGGGTGGGGCTGTCAGGGGTGACCGCACCACTCATCACCACGAAGGCATCAAAACCCGGGTCAGAGGGGGGCCTCTGGCTCCAAAGAGCCCGGAGACTTCCCCCACATCAAGGAGGTGGGCTCTGTGGCCAACGTAGGCGCCGAGCTCACCTGCGACTATGCCCAGAGAGGTAGAGCCGCATCAGACAAAGGTCCGATCAGACTCTCCCTCCCCAGACCCAATGGGGGAGCATCGGTTCCTAGACCCTTCGACAGAAGATGGAACAGAATAGGTCTGAGCAGAAGGGGCAAAAAACCCAGGGGTAAGTCTCTGACCCGACTGTTCCACCACAAAGACATCCAAGCCACTCAGACTCCAAAACCACTCAGGTCAGAGGAGGAAGAGAAGGGGCAGTAGTAGATGTCGATTCCATTTCCTTATGGGCTGGACTCGAAAGGATCTTGGCCTGAGCCTGAGTCCGAAGCAACCTCAACCACCCGCTCCCAGTCATCATCCAACAGGCTCCTGGAGGATCGGGAGGAAGGGGCCAAGGATTTAACACTGCCAACTACCGATTGTAACAGAGGCAACTGAGGGATAGAGGAGATCTGCTCCAAGGTTGGAGACCAGCTCCTTTTATGGCTCCTGGTCGGTTCCGATAAAACCTGTGGAACCGAAGGTTTCTTGGGCCTGAAAGCCTTCGGATCCGAAGTCGTATCTTTAGCTACCTTTCTAGCCGGTTCAGAAGCAGGAGCCGAAGAAGCTCTCTTAGTAGATGTTAGATTTAGGGACTGCGAAGATTTTGAAGAGGTCTGGGTACCTTCTAATGCCTCATCAAAAGGAACTTTAAGCAAACCCATAGCTATCAGCTTATTTTTGCTTTCCTACAAAACACTAACTAAAACCATGACAGATGGAGCAGGAATCTTGTAAATGTACTGGATCTAGGCAATAGACACAACTAGTGTGCCCGTCAGTTAAAGACGACATCTGTGTACAGGAGTCACATTTTTTAAAGCCTGACTGCTTAACTTTTTCGCCTTCCTTGGTCATAGTGGAAAAAAATCAGAAAACAACATTGTCCAGGAAGATATGCAAATATTGCTACGAACAACTAAAAGTATTCACTGGTTAAGTCTAGTCACTACGACAAAATTAGCAATTTGAAAACTCCTTTTTTTTTTCACAAACATGCTTTCATAACAAATGCAGGGAGAGAGGGGACTAGAGGAGAGGTCTAACTAAAAGACGAACTCCTCTAGCCAGAGGAGACGTCTTTAAATAAAACAACGAAACCTCTTAAGGGAAAGGCAGTAGAAAAGAGGAAGCCCTCTAACTTAAACGGGCTGAAAAAGAAGAACAACCAACCCTCTAACTAAAAATGGGTTATATGGACAAAATAAAACTTTAGGGATGGGATAGGGTAGTTGTAGGCCTAATGACAGCAATGGCAAACCACTACAGAACGCAACAAGAGAGAAATTCAACAACTAGCAATAACTGGAAACTAAACACTCAACTATTAATGTAACAATTTTATGTCAAAAAAACAAAGCAGAAAATAGACTGAAAAATTATTTCACTTAGCCTGAGCCTAGTGAGAAGCACCCAATCTAGTTTAGGCCAAACAAGATCTGGATAACTTTCTCTAGGCATCATGGGATAGGGTATAGCCTCGAGCCAGTGGAAGCTCGCGAGCTTTAGTAAAAGGGCAGACTCAGAACCGATGCTCTGTTCCAAGCCCAACCAGCAAGAATGAAGGCGAGATAGGACAACATAAACATCAGCTGTTCAGCCTTCTAAAATGACATAGTTCTGTCAAGGTAGTACCAGAATTGCCTGGGTGTATCCAATGTATATAGAATCTGCTTCTCCCTTGTTTTCTGGTTCTGGGAAGCAAATTAGGGGACAGATGGCTTGATTCTACGAAAAATACACTTCGGGCATGAATATTTGTGCATCATGAACTGAGATGCAAGCTCTTATGGTGGGTGAACCCCGATACTCACTTTGCAGAAGTCAGAGCAACAAGTAAAACAGTTTTCCAAATAATGACCCTCAAGTTGGCCTGAAAGGCCAGTTCAAAAAGAACAAATGCAGTTCTTCTAGAACAAAACTGAGATCCCATACTGAAGAGGAATTTGCTTGTAAGGTGGTCTTCATATGCTACACTCCATTCTGAAACTGCTGAACCACAACACAGAAGGAAAAAAAGGGGATCCATAAGGAAACAAGCTGAGATGGCTGCAAGATGCACTTTGATGGAACCATATGCCAAGCCATCTTTAAGTAGCTCACACAAATACTTGAAAACAAGAGGTGCTACTCCCATTCAGGACTCCTGTGATTAAAAAAGGCACCAACTAGAAAATATCTTCCATCTGCCAACATAAGACTTTAGTGGCATGTTTTCTTGCCTCCTTTAGTACCTGCTGCACATCCTCATGAAAAAGTTGCCTAACAAATATTAGAAATTAATTATCCAGGCAGACAGTTGCTATTGATTGAGTTTGCAAACTCCCCTTGTACTGTGCGAGTACATCCAACCTGTAATGAACATCATGGTAATTGCCATTGGCCAATTCCATAAAAAGGGAGAACCAATTTTGCCTGGCCAAAAGGGAGTCAAATCACAATTTTTGTTGACTTGACTATTTAGAAGTACCTTGGAAATCAATGGAAAGGGAAGAAAAACATACAAGAACATTTCTGACCAAGGGAATGACAGAGAATCTGTTCTCCATGCTTGGCTGCAAGCATGTCTAACAGAATGTATCTAGTAGTCTATTTCGCAAGAAGGTGAACAGATATACTTGAGGTACTTCCCCATCTGTATCAAGACCTGAAAATGCCTGTAACTGAGCTGCTCCTCATGAAGGTCTGTCCAGGATCTGCAGGGTCCATCTGACAAGGTTTTGCTCTGACAGAATGTAGGAGGCCTGAAGAGTCAAATAACACTAAAGAAAAAATCCCCAAGCCCTCACTGCTAATGATAAATAGGGAATGACCTTGTATCTCCTTGTTTGTTGAGATACCACAGCACTATCGCGGTACTGTCTGTAACCACCTTGTGCTTTGACCTCTACAAATACTCCCTCAGATCTTGCACTTTTAACTCCACGGAATCTGCACCCCAAGCAAACTCTAAAGTCTCGGTCAGGACAGATTGAACTGGGACTGAAGACAGAGAAAGGAAGTACTTGATTGAGAGTCATTTGATCCCTCCACCACAGCAAATCTCACCTTACAAACCCCAGCACAGGAATCTGAAAGTCCAAAGGATGTAGATGCTAGCTTGAAGTTTATTTTTTTTTTAATGAAATTCTTCTGTAGGAGTCCGAGTTAGAAAGATCTGTTGGTAAGTGATTGAAGGAACCCCCCCCCCCCCCCCAGAGTGCATCTGACATCCCAAAAAGACAATCCCATGAGAGGGTGCGAGACAAAACACTTGTAAGTTCCAGTGAAATCCCAGATTTGACAAGTGATTGGATACTTTATTAATGCCTCCAAACATCTGGGAGAAGACTGCACAAATAAGCATGACATCTAAACAAGGAAAAAGATGGCTGTTCTGCAATCTGCTGTGAGCCACCACTGGGACTAAGCACTTTAACACCTGAGGTGCAGTGGAGAGTCCAAAGGGCAATGCAGAGTACTGAAAATGTGATCCAGATAACAGCAAACTTTAGAAATTTCCTGAAACTGCGAGCAATGGGTATGTGATAAGCGTCTTGGTTATCTAGAAACAGTGACAGTGGTCTGGAAGAAGTGCAAGCGCTGATTTGTCTCATCAGTTCTCCAAGCATGCTCCTTCTTTGGTACCAAAAATATCCTGAAATAAAAACCTTTGCCCATGTGATATACAGGTACAGGTGCTATGAACTATGCAGCATTGGTGAAAACAGGTCTACCTAGTTGGGTGGCTGTTGGAGTATTCCCCTGAAAGGATGAAGTCTCCCCACCCAGCACCAAGTGAATTCTTCCTGAATCACCTTCAACTCCCAGCCATCTGAAACAGTGTGGACTCCAGACTAAGAGGTTGAGGGCCAGGTAGTGTAAGATGTAGGAAAACTGGGGCAGGCGGTGTCAGTAAAGTGACCAGATTCCCAGCATAGATTCCCAGCATAGTCATTCATTAGATGTAGTGTCACTCTTTTTGGCAAAATTACTTCTTTTCTTTGGTTTGCAAAAGGTATCCTCCTGTCATTTTCTTTTGGAGGCCTGCTTGTTGTTAGGTTGGGATTCTTCACTGTTCTACCCCTCTAAAGGGCTGAGAAACATCTTTGCTAGGGTAGAACCTGGGCACCTGAAAAATCCTAGACATTCCATGCATCAATTTACTTCCACTGTTTAAGGATCTGTATAGTCACAGGCCCAAATACCAGATCTGGATTAAGTGGAGAATTAAGAATTTCAGACTTTGCATAGTAAGAATTGTTCTGATGATTTAATCAAACAATTCTTTTCACTACCACAAAAGATGCAGAAGCTCTAGGGTGTCAGCTCAATCTCACACACACACTTCCTATAGTATGTTCAGAAAAGTACAGTTGTGTACACTTACCATAAATGTAGATGGAGTGTATTCACTGTTGCAGTCATTACATTTGGGTAATCTGCTGGCAGGTTGCCCTCAGTCGGCCTGATTAACAAAGTCTTGGGTCCTGCGTCGGTTGCTGTCCCTTCTTCCATGATGTCAGGTCGTCAGGGGTATAAAACATGCAGTGGACGCCATTACATCAGTTTTTCTTGCCCCAGATGTCAGATGCCCCCCCAAATGGGGAGCAAATAAAATTAAAGAAAAACACAAAAATATACCTCCAACCAAAAGCAAATACACCAAAAAGGGTTTTAAGCATAGTAAAAGAAGTAGAGGTATAGTCGGAGAAAAACAGGGGGCTGGAGGGAGGGTAACCAGGACTGCAACAGTGAATAAACATCTCCATTTATGGCAAGTGCACACAACTGTACTATGTTCTTTGTGTTTCACTGTTGCAATCATTACATTTGGGTAGATTCCCAAAGCTATGGTTGGGAGGAGGAATTTATACAGCATTAGGACCACTATAGGGCCCTGTAAGACAGCAGTGGCAAAGCCAGCTCTGGATTTAGAGAAAATTGGTAAATGATGATGCTTGGTGAAAATATGTACAGAACTCCAGGTAGCAGCTTCTAGAATATCCCTGATAGGCTGCAGAAGTAGATGCAGCCCTGGTAGAGTGAGATCTGATCCCCTGGGGGATAGGTTTTCCATGGTGCTTATAGCAGAAACGAATCCAATGGCTTATCCATTTAGAAATGGTTTGTTTTGAATTAGCCTTCCCCTCTACCCCAGCAGCAAATGCTACTAGCAATTGTTCAGATTTTCTTTGAAATTTAGTTCTGTCCAAGCAGAATCTAAGTTGTCTGTGCACATCCAAGGAATGCAGAATCCATTCCCTTTGTTCTGTGGATTGGGAAAGGTGGTTGGCAAATGAATGGACTGATTAAGAGCCACAGTGGAAACCACCTTGTTCATGAAGGATGGATTGGTCCTCAGAAATACCCTGTCCGCATGAAAGATGATGAAAGGCTCCACTGCCATAAGGGCCTGTAATTCAGATATCCTTCTAGCTGAAGTGATTGCTAAAAGGAAGGCTGTTTTCCAGAAAGACATTTCAAGTCTGCAGTAGCAGCTGGCTCGAAAGGAGGTAGAGTGAGTTTCTCCAAAACAAAGTTAAGGTCCCAGGCAGGGGTAGGAGCTCTCCTGGGAGGTCTCAAGTTCTTTGCCCCTCTGGAGATGCTGCTTGAGCAGGGGATGAGAAAAGAGGGCTGGTTCTGTGTTACAGTGAGCGGAAATAGCTGAAGCGTGGATTTTAGAGGAAAAAGACAGGCCCTTGTGAAGCATCTCAGTTAAGTATTGCAAAATCTGATGTAAATTGGGCACTGCTGTGCTCATCCCTAAAGACTGGTTCCAGGCACAGAATCTTTTCCATTTGTCAGCATAAGATTTTCTAGTACTAGGTCTTCTCGCCTCCAAGATGACATCCATCACAGGTTTGCTGAGGGATGCTAACTATGAATTTAAGTGATTAGCCAAGCTGTAAGGTTCAATGTTGGAAGCTGATGGTGCAGAATTTGGTTCTCCTGCTGAGACAGCAAAGAAGGTGTCTGAGGCAGCTGCCATGGAGATTTGTGACACTGCGCAGGAGCAAGTACCAGTGTTGGTGTGGCCAGTCTGGAGCAATCAAAATCATTCTTGGTTTGTCCCGTTTGACTTTTAACCGAACTTTGCAGAGTAGAGGCAGAGGGGGAAAAGCATAGACTGATAGGTTTTTCCAGCTGAAGGACATAGCATCCACTTTCCAGGCTTTTTGTGGGGAGTCCTTGTGCAAAATTTGTCCAACTGGTAGTTCTGGGGGGGCAAATAGATCCATGTCTGGGCTCCACCATTTGCTTGTCAACATGTTGAAAATCCGTGGTTCCAGTTTCCTCTCGTGTGGGTCCATGAGATTTCTGCTCAGTCCGTCTTGCCAGTGTATTCAATTTTCCTGATGGGAATTGAGCTTGTAGGGGCACCTGGGAGCTCAAGGCCGTGTTCCACAATGCCATGGCTAGTCTGCAGAGGGGGTAGGAAAGTGCACCCCCTGCTTGTTTATGTACCACATAACTGTAGTATTGTCCGTCTTTACCATTAGCTGTCCTGGAAGAATGTAGTCCTTGAAGGCTGTCAGAGCATTCTGTACAGCTAACATTTATTTTTGATTGATATGTAGGTGCATTTGATTTGGGTTCCATTTGCCCTGAATGTACTTCCCTGCCAGGTGAGCCCCCCATCCATAGTCTGATGCATCTGTAGTTAGGGTTTGGTCAGCATGGGGTAGTGTGAATGGCAGTCCCTTGTTTTGGTGGCAGGCCTCTGCCCACCATAGGAACTCCAGGCATAGGCAAGGTATGATAGGAATCATTGTTTCCAGGCTGTGACAATGTTGACTCCATAGACTTTTTAAGTACCACTGTAGTTTCCTCACATGCAGTCTTGCATACGTAATTAGAAGAATGCAGGAGGCCATGAACCCCAAGGCTTGCAGTATTTGTCTTGCAGATAGCAGGGTTTTTGTGGCCACTTGTTTGAAGTTACCGAATTTGCTTCTCTGGCGTGAGGAAAGCCATCTGGGCAGTTGTATTCAAGCTTGCACCCAGGAATGTAATCTGTTGAGAGGGTACCAGTTGTGATTTTTTCATTTATGGTGTACCCCAGACAAGTTGGAACCCTTTTTCTTTTTTACAAACGCCAGATGCTTTAGAAGAATGCCCTGGTTTTCTGCCTGAATCAGGTGTGGATAAATTTGAATATTTCTTTGCTTACAAAATACAATTGCTGGAGCCAGGCACTTTGTGAATACCCTGGGTGCAGTAGACAAGCCAAAGGGCAGTGCAGAGAAAGTACAGTTGTGTACACTTACCATAAATGTAGATGGTCGAGTGTATTCACTGTTGCAGTCATTACATTTGGGGCAATCTGCTGGCAGGTTGCCCTCAGTCGGTCTGAATAACAAAGTCTTGGGTCCTGCATCGGTTGCTGTTCCTTCTTCCATGACGTCAGGTCTTCAGGGGTATAAAACATGCAGCCGACGACATTTTCATTAGTTTTTCTTGCTCCAGATGTGAGGTGCCCCTCAAATGGGGAGCATGTAATTTAGAACACAAAAAATATGCCTCCAAATAAAAGCAAATGCACCACAAAGTCTTTTGAGCATAGTAACAGAAAAAAAAAAGAGGTATAAAAAGAGAAAAGTAGGGGGCTGGCAGGTGGGTGACCAGAACTGCAACAATGAATACACTTGAACATCTACATTTATGGTAAATGTACACAACTGCACTATGTTCTTCATGTTTCACTGTTGCAGTCATTACATTTGGGTAGAATCCCAAAGCTATGGTTGGAAGGATGGAATTATACAACATTAGGAGCACCTAATAAAGGCCCTGCAGGACAACAGTGGCAAAGTCTGCTCTGGATTTAGAAAAGAGAGGTAAATGGTAATACTTGGTGAACGTATGAACTGAGCTCCAGGTAGCAGCTTCTAGAAGGTCTCTGGTAGGAACCCCTCTGAGAAAGGCTGCAGAAGCAGATGCAGCCCTGGTGGAATGAGATCTGATCCCCTTTGGGACAGGTTTACCTTGATGCATGTAGCAGAAACAAATACAATAGCTTATCCATTTTGAAATTGGATACTTTGAGATAGCCTTTCCCTCTGCCCCTGCAGCAAATGCCACCAGTAGTTGCTCAGATTTTCTTACAAATTTTGTCCTGTAAGTAGAATCTTAGTGGTCTGTGTGCATCCAATGAATGTATAATACACTCCCCCTTGTTCTGTGGATTTGGGAAAAAAGTTGGCAGATGAATGGTCTGATTAAGAGCCACACTGGATACCACTTTAGCATAAAGGATGGATTGGTCCAGAGTGCTATCCGGTCCGGGTAGAAAATAACAAAAGGCTCCACTGCCATGAGAGCCTGTAGTTCCGAGATCCTTCTCGCTGAAGTGACCGCTAAAAGAAAAGCGGTCTTCCAAGAGAGAAATTTTATGTCCGCAGTAGCAGCTGGCTCAAAAGGAGGCAGGGTGAGTTTTGGTCCCCATGCAGGAGTTGGTGCTCTCCTGGGAGGTCTTAAATTTTTGGCCCCTCTGAGATACTGCTTTAGCAGGGGATGAGAAAAGAGGGGAGGGCTCTGTGTTGTAATGAGCTGAAATGGCAGAGGCGTGGATTTTTGTGGAAGAGAAAGATAGGCCCTTGTGAAGCATCTCAGTTAAATACTGCAGAATCTGAGGAATATTGGACATTTCTGTGCTTATTCCTTGTGCCTGATTCCAGGCACAGAATCTTTTCCATTTGTCAGCATAAGATTTTCTAGTGCTAGGCCTTCTAGCCTTCAAAATGACATCCATCACAGGTGTGCTGTGAGATGTAACTGGTGAAATTTAGTTGATTAGCAATGCTGCAAGATTCAGAGTTTAGAGCGGAGTGCGCAGAATTTGAAAGTTCTGCTAAGACAGTAGATAAGGTGTCTGAGGCAAGTACCATGGAGGAATGTGCGACATATTGCGCAGGAGCGGGTACCAGTGTTGGCGAAGCCAGTCTGGAGCAATCAGAATAATTTTTGTTTTTTCCTGTTAGTAATACCATGGAGAGCAGAGGCATAGGGGGAAAAGCATAGACATAGTTTTTTCCAGCTGAAGGATACAGCATCCACTTTCCAAGCTTTTTTGTGATGGATTCTTGTGCAGAATTTGTCCAACTGATAGATCTTTTTGCCTCACACCAAAACTATGTCTGGGTTCCCCCATTTGCATTTCAACATGCTGAAGATTTGTGGATCCAGTTTCCATTTGTGTGGGTCTGTAAGACTTCTGCTTAGTCTGTCAAGAGTATTTTGCCTTTCTGGCAGGAATTGAGCTTGTAGATGTATTTGGTAAGACAAGGCTGTGTTCCACAAGGCCATGGTTAGTCTGCAAAGGGGTTAGGAATGTGTACCCACCTGCTTGTTTATGTACCACATGACTGTGGTGTTGTCAGTCCTCATCAGTAGTTGTCCTGAAGAAAGTCCTTGAAAGCTGTCAGAGCATTCTGTACAGCTAGCATCTCTTTTTGGTTGATATGCAGGTGCATTTGATTTGGGCTCCATTCACCCTGAATGCATCTCCCTGCCAGATGCGCTCCCCAAGCATAGTCTGATGAGTCTGTAGACAGGGTTTGGGTGGCAGGGGGTGGAATGAACAGTCCCTTGTTTTGGTGACAGGCCTCTGCCCACCATAGGAACTCTTGCTGCAGGCAAGGAATGATAGGAATCATTGTTTCCAGGCTGTGAGAATGTTGACTCCATAAGCTTTTTAGGTACCACTTGAAGTTTCCTCATATGCAGTTTTGCATATGGAATTAGAAGAAAGCAGAAAGCCATGAACCCCAAGGCCTGCAGAATTTGTCTTGCAGATAACTGGGGTTTTGTGGCCACTTGTTTGAAGTAAGTCATCAATTGGATTTGTTTGTCTGGCATGAGGTAAGCCATCTGGGCAGTTGTATTCAAGCTTGCACCCAGGAATGTATTTTTTTGAGAGGGTACCAGTTGTGATTTATTTTCTTTTATGGTGTACCCTAGGGAAGTTAGAAGCCTTTTTACAAACGCCAGATGCTGTAGAAGAGTGTCCTTGTTTTCTGCCTGAATTAAACAGTTGTCCAGATAAGGATACATTTGAATGTTTGTCTGCAAAATGCAATTACTGGTGCCAGGCACTTTGTGAAGACCCTGGGTGCAGGAGATAAACCAAAGGGCAGTACAGAGAACTGGCAATGCAAACATAGGCAGTAACTGTTGTAGAGTCAGCATCTTGAATTTTGGAATGTCCAGGAAAGTATGTAGGATGGGTAAGTCCAGAATTGGATGCCATGATTTGTCTTTTCTAGGTACCAGGAAAAGTCTTGAATAAAAACCTTGTCCTTTTTCCTTTTCTGGTACTGGCTGAATAGCCCCCATAGCCATGAGGGACATAACTTGTTTCTGGGCCTCTACCCACTGATTTAGAGGCAGATCTGGCCATATGTCTGGAACAGGCAGCGTGTGGAATTGAAATCTGTATCCCTGGGATACTATATTTAAAACTTACTTGTCCTGGGTAATTGGATGCCAATTTTGTGCATGAAGTGCTAGTTTCCCCCCCAAAGGGGCTGCCAAAAGATAAGTGCTTGGAAATGGCAGAGGAAAGTGATTGAGACTGTTTATAGTAGGGGGAGCCTTGCTACTTCCAGATTTGGAGGTGGAGGCACCCCATTGTTTTGTTCTGCAAGTTCCTTGCAACAGAAACCTGGAGCCTTTGGAGTGTCTGGGTTTGACCTGAGCGGCTCTGGTGGGTACTGGAAAGGACCAATTCTTAGTAGGCCAGTACCTACTGAACCTGGGTGGTTGCACTTGTAGGAAATCTTTTACAGTTTGCATAGATTTAGCTTTGTCTTCCATCTTTTTCAAAACTTCTTCTGCCTTATTACCAGACTGTCCTGTTGTAAAGGAGCATCCAACAATTTTGCTTTAACATGATCAGGCAAGATTTTGCTCCTTGAGCCAAGCATGCCTTATCACAGATCCAGTTACTGCGGCCCTGCAAGAGGCCTCCAAGGAATCAAAACCACATTGCAAAGTATGCTTTCCAACTTGTTCAGCTGAATGCAATAAATCCTGTAACTCTATTTTCCACACAGTCAGAAATAATCATTTTCTGCTTAAGAATGCCCATGACATGCTGCTGATATTTAAGCATATGAAATTAACAGTTTAAATCCCAGATAGCCAGGGTTGCAGATGTGTAAACCTTCTTTTACCCCATCTATCCAGTGCCCTAGAGTCTCTATCAGAAGAGGTAGGATTTTTAGCAGAAGCCTTAACCCCCTTGGGACCCTGAGAAATTGTTTCCAGGTCAGCAGTAGGGTTTTTAAAAAGAAATTTGTGGGAGTCAGGAACCCTGTAATATCCATCTGACTTACTAGGAGCCAGAGGCAGGGAATCAGGAGCCATGATGGATTCTGAGAAATAATCATCAACAATGCCTAGAACTGGAGGTATAGCCAAAGGCCTATGCTGAGGAAGAAGGAAATCCCTAAGCCTCTTTTTGAATTCTGAAAAATCCTGACTCCAAATGAAAATGTTCCCTTAAGGTATGCAAAGTTTCTCCCAAAGAAAAATCCTCATGAGAAGCAGAAGGGATGGATTCCTCCGCATCAGAGTCCTCATAAGGTGCAATAGATAATTCTTGATCAGAAGAGGAATCGGAAGAAATGGAAACCTGATCTGAAGATTCATAATCAGTGTCTTGCTTAGGCCTCTTATCAGGAGGGGATTGGGAACCCCTGATCAAGGTAATTAAATCCGCAGCCATTTTGATAATTTGTTTTATAGGCATAGGGACCCATGCGTCGGTTTTTTAGACATAGAAGTTGGTTTTGGTGGTGTTTTTGAGGATGGCGTCTGTTTAATATGCAAATCTTTAGGCCTGAAAACACCCTCAGAAGCCTGTGCCTGCTCAACGGCTCCGGACCCATCTAAGGGAGAGACATCCACAGGTTCAATACTTGAAGTGTCTCAGTAGAGGCCTGCGAATCAAAAATAGCAGGTATCAGGGGCTGCGAAAGCACCCGAGTACCGGCGACTGACTTAGGGGAAGCTTAGCCTGTTTTGGACCTCGACGGTCTGTCTTTCTTTGCATTTTTTGTGAATTCTGGTAGTCGGACTGATAACGGACATTTCTGGATAGTTAAATCTTGAGCCAAAGTATTTAGATACAAAAATATACCAACGCTTAATAGTGCGTTGGTTAAGTTTAGCACAAAACCGACAGCAAGGCACGCTGTGGTCAGGGCCTAGGCAAGGAATACGGTATAAATGAAAATCCTTAGTAGGTATTTGCTTCCCACAAAGTAATACAATTGTTAACTTTTACTGACAATGGTAGGGAGCAAGAAAAAGTTTCCCCCTACAGGGTACTTAGCTTTAGGTCGAAGACTTCGGTTCTGAAACTTGAAAACGAAAATTTCAGGAGTCGGCCGACCGGCACGCACCACGTGGCAAGAAAGACTAATGAAAATGGGGTCGGCTGCATGTTTTATACCCCTGACGACCTGAAGTCATGGAAGAAGGGACAGCAACTGACGCAGGACCCAAGACTTTGTTATTCAGGCCGACTGAGGGCACCCTGCCAGCAGATTACCCCAAATGTAATAACTGCTACAGTGAAACACGAAGAACATATGATAATGTAAGTAGCCTGCTTTGAAGCATAGCTATCTTCAGCAAGATTCCCCGATTTGGATGTGCAGGTATGCTTCTTTTAAATCCAGAGATGCCAACCAGGCATCTTTGCCTAACATAGGAAGTAACTGGTGAAGAAATCAGCATCTTGAATTTTGGAATGCCCAGAAAGGCGTTTGAGACGGGTCCAGAATTGGACACCATGATTTGTCTTTTCTGGGTACCAGGAAAAGCCTGGAATAGAAACCTTGTCCCTTTTCCTGTTCTGGTACCGGTTGGATAGCCCCCAATTGGGAAAGTACTTGTTTTTGAGCCTCTGCCCACTGATTTGGGGGAGGTCTGGCCACCCATTTGGTGTTGGCAACGTGTGGAAATGAAATCTGTATCCAGGGGACACTATATCCGGGGGACACTATATTTAAAACCCATTTGTCCTGGGTAATGAGTTCCCAGTTTTTTGCATGAAGAGCAATCTTTCCCCCCAAAGGGGCGGCTAAAAGGTAAGTGCTTGGTAATTTTAAAGGAAAATCACTGAGACTGTTTACCATAGGAGGTGTCTTATTTCCAGATTTGGAAGTGGAGGCCTCCCATTGCTTGGTTCTGAGAGTCCCCTGGAACTGAAACCTGGTGCTTCTGGTGTGCCTGGGTTTGGCTTGAGAGGAGCTGGAAAGGACCGATTCTTAGTATGCCAGTGCTTACTAAATCTTGGAGGTTGCACTTGTAAGAAATATTTACAGTTTGCATATATTTAAGCTTTATCTTCCATCTTTTTTTAAAACTTCTTCAGCCTTACTGCCAAACAGGCAGTCCTGATTTAAAGGAGCATCCAACAATTTCGCTTTAACATGATCAGGCAGAGATTTCTCCTTAAGCCAAGCATGCCTTCTAAGCACAGACTCAGTAACAGCAGCCCTGCAAAAGGCCTCTAAACAATCAAAACCACATTGCAAAGTATGGTTTTCCAACTTGTTCAGTAGAATGCAATAAATCCTGTAAATCTTTATTTTCCACAGTCAGAAATTATCATTTTTTGTTTGAGCAGTCCAGTAATATGCTGTTGATATTTTAACATATGAAATTGGCAGTTTAAAGCCCTGATTGCCAAGGTTGCAGAAGTATAAACCTTTTTACTCCATCTATCCAGCGCCCTGGAGTCTCTATCAGAAGGGGTAGGATTTTTAGCAGTAGAAGCCTTAATGCCCTTAGGCCCCTGATTTTTAGCAGTAGAAGCCTTAATGCCCTTAGGCCCCTGAGAAATGGTTTCAGGATCTGCAACAGGATTTTTGAAAAGGAACTTGAGGGACGGGAACCCTGTAGTATCGGTCAGGTTTACTAGGAGCTGGAGGCAGGGAATCAGGGGCCATACTGGATTTTGAAAACACATCAATAATGTCTAGTACAAGCGGTATAGCCAAAGGCCTATGCTGAGGTAGAAGAAAATCCCTAAGCCTCCGTTTTGAAACAGAAAATTCCTGACTTTCCCAGTGGAAATGCTCCCTTAAGGTATAAAGTTTCCCCAAAAGAATAGTCCTGGGGGGGGGGGGGGTCCTCTGCATCAGAATCTTCATAAGTAGGTATGGACAAATCCAGGTCATTAGAAGAATCAGAAGAAAAGGAGTCCTGATCAGACAATTCATAGTCAAGCTCAGCCCTAGGCCTCTTAGAAGGGGGGGGGGGGGTGACTATCCCCGATTAGAATAATTAGATCTTCAGCCATTTTGATCATTTGTTTTTGTCATAGGGGCCTGAACATGTGGCCTGGGCATTGGTTTTTTTAGACATAGATCGAGATTTAGGCCTTAGTATTGAAGGTGGAGTCTATTTAATATGCAAGTCTGTAGGCCTGAATACACCCTCAGTAGCCGGTGCCTGCACAGCAGCTCCAGACCCATCCAAAGTAGACACCCCCACGGGTTCCATAGGTGAAGTATCTCGCAGCATACCGAACTCCGAATGGGTCTCAGTACAGGCCTGCGAGTCAGAAGTAGCAGGCATCAGGGGCTGAGAAAGCGCCCGAATACCGAACTGTCAACTGGCTTAGGAGAATCGTCGTTGGCAGTTTTAGACCTGGACAGCCTGTCTCTATCTTTGCATTTATTCGAAATCCAGAAGTCGGATGGCTAACAGACATCATTTTGGATAATAAAACCGAAATATTTACAGGCAAAAATGTGCCAACGACGGATAGTGCGCTGATTAAAGCACAAAACAGACAGCAAGGTACGTCGTGGTCAGGGCCTAGGCAAGGAATACAGTACAAATGAAAATCTTTATGAGGTATTTGCTTTCCACAAGTAATGCAATTAACTTTTACTGACATCGGTAAGGAACAAGAAACAGTTTCCCCAACGGGGTACTTAGCTTTAAGTTGAAGACTTCGGTTCTGAAACTCGAAAGCAAAAATTTCAGGAGTCGGCCGACCGGCACTTGCAAACTGCTTCTGCTTCGGGCAACGCACAGCAAGAAAGACTGATGTAATGGCATCGGCTGCATGTTTTATACCCCTGACAACCTGACGTCATGGAACAAGGGACAGCAACCGAAGCAGGACCCAAGACTTTGTTAATCAGGCCGACTGAGGGCAACCTGCCAGCAGATTCTCCCAAATGTAATGACTGCAACAGTGAAACACTAAGAACATCTTGGGTGAAGTTAGAAACAGACTGATCCAAGCATGACCTGCCTTCTGAAAATGAAGCAGCAAATTCTTTCAAACTATACACACATTTTAACACAAGATTCCACATCTAGTCCTGAAAAGTAAAGATCCTAAAGGCTAACTTAGTACAAGCAAACTGCCTTTAACCTTGTTTGTCTAACCATTTGCTTTCCTTATACTGGGGTACTGTGTTAGAGCAAGCCAAAGATTTCCTGTTAGCTGGAGTTAGTGCAGCAGGATCAGCTGACAGTTGAGAATAAAGACACTTACAATCTCAAGGGACCCTATACCATCTTAACAGCTTTCTTTGGATCTGCAAACAGTCAAAATCCTTGCAGGCAGCTTTAAAACAGTCTTCTACAGCTGGAGAATAGATGCAGAATTAGGAACCTCATTTTCAATAGATCATAAAATCTGCCAAATTCTTGGGGAACCTGGTTTGCTTCCAAGCAAAAACATCTCAGAGTCTCAACAGTTTTAGCAAAGAAAAAACGTATTCAGGATTAACTTAAGGATCGATGTCTGAAGTATAAAGAGTTCCAGACGATGGATTCCTGAGGAAAAATCCCCACCGTCTCGGTCACGATCCTCAAACTGAAAACATATGTTGTTCTCTGGCAATACCTGCATTACAACTGTGAAAAAGCAAATGGACACCAGAATTGACTGACTGATATGCCCAGTAAAGTTTTTGGTTTTGCTTTTTCTAGGAATAGTTTTCCTGGGAGAGTGATCAGGAAACGGTCTATCTCTGGCAAGAGGTCTCTCTCCTCAGCAACTCCTGTGCCTAGAGTGATTCTCCAATACTATAACAGGTACTGAACAGCCCCTAGAGGCATGTCTAACCACAGTCCACAGTGGCCATTACAGTTGAACCAGAGGGAGTTGAGACAATAGGCAAGTAGTCTGTAGAACAGTCTTAGTCATGCCAGAGTCACTAACTGTAGGCTGATGCAGTATTTTACTTTTTTTTTTATACAAGTAAAATAAATGAAGCAGGGCTGAGAATATTATCTATGGTGTAAGCCAGAGAAGAAACCAGACTGCCGGTACAGTAAGCTCAGTAACACTGGGAGAAGGTAAGTACTCACTAGTAAGCACAATAGCACACTTGCTTTCTCCAAAAACTACAAAGGGGTCGCCACACTAGTAAACACAAGCTGTCCACTGAATCATTTCATCAGACCTTAGACTTTAGTCAGAAATCGCAAATAAAATGTATTACCTTAGAAATGAGAAAAGTACAGTTTTGTACCTACCATAAATGTAGATGTTCGAGGATTCCATTGCTGCAGTCCTGACTATTGGGTATAGTCCGCGTCCCAGTCGGCCCGAATACCAGAGTATAAGGCTGACGTCGGTCAGGGCGCATTAGACTGACGTCAGTACGTCAGGGTACTAATGCGCATGACCGACGTCATATCCTCAGTCTTTTCTTGCCCCAGATGTCAGAAGATCCTAAAAGACAAGTCCCAAAAACCTGCACCAAAAACATGTACAATATATACAACAATATATACAGAAATATAAGCATGTAAACTCACCTACACAACCACCCCTAAATACAGAGGGAAGGAGGGAGGTAAATTGGACTGCAGCAATGGAATCCTCGAACATCTACATTTATGGTAGGTACAAAACTGTACTATGTTCTAGTCTTCCATTGCTGCAGTCCTGACTATTGGGTAGAATCCCAAAGCAGAGGTAAGGGAGGCTGGCAAATTATAAAGAAGTAGGAGCTGACAACATGCCTTGCAAAACAGCTGTGGCAAAACCAGCCCTAGACTTAGAGTAGATAGGAAGGTGATAATGCTTAGAGAAAGTATGCACTGAACTCCAAGTAGCTGCTTCCAAAATATCCTTAGTTGCCACCCCCCTTAGAAATGCTGTTGAAGTGGCAGTAGCCCTAGTGGAATGAGGCCTAATCCCAGCTGGAATCTCCTTGCCATGATGGGAATAACAAAATGCAATGCAAAAGCCAATCCACCTAGAAATAGTTTGTTTTGACACAGGCTTGCCCTGAGAACTCAAAGCAAAAGAAACAAACAACTGCTGAGACTGCCTAAAATCCTTAGTCCTGCTTAAATAATAACGCAATTGCCTGTGAACATCTAAAGTGTGCAAAATCTTTTCCCTTTATTTTGAGGTTCTGCAAAAAACGTAGGCAAATGAATAGTTTGGTTTAAAGCCACACTAGAAACCACCTTAGGCATAAAAGAAGGATTAATACGTAATGATACCCTATCCTTATGGAAAATCAAAAGGGCTCTACTGCCATAAGGGCCTGCAACTCAGACACCCTTCTTGCAGAAGTAATAGCCAGCAGAAAAGCAGTCTTCCATGACAAGTATTTCAATTCAGCAGTAGCTGCAGGCTCAAAAGGTTGTAGAGTAAGTTTTTCCAACACAAAATTGAGATCCCAAGCAGGAGTAGGAGCTCACGTGGGGGTCTTATATTCTTTGCCCCTCTAAGAAACTGCTTGAACAAAGGATGCGAAAACAAAGGTGGGTCACAATCATAGTGAGCTGAAATTGCTGCAGCATGAATCTTTATGGAAGAGAAGGACAAACCTTTGTCCAACAATTCAGTAAGATATTGAAGAGCCACACTCAAATTAGGCTCAGAAATCTCCAAATGCCTTGCTGTACTCCAAAATAAAAATCTCTTCCATTTTTCTGCATACACTTTCCTTGTACTAGGTCTTCTAGCTTCCATAATCACATTTAAAACTTGTTGAGGAAGTTGAGACCTGCTGTGTTTCAACACAGAATATGCCAAGCTGTTAGATGAAGAGTGTAGCTTGACATTGAGCAGATGACCGTCCTTCTGAGATAACAGATGAGGAATCAGAGGTAAAGGCCATGGAGGCTTCTTTACCAGACTCCGCAGTAGGGTACCAGTGTTGCGAGGCCAATCTGGAGCTATCAAAATCATCCTTGGCCTGTCTTGTCTGACCTTTAACAGTACCTTTGGAAGAAGAGGTAGAGGTGGAAAGGCATACACATGAAGGTTTTTCCAACTGAAAGACAGAGCATCCACTTTCCAAGCCGTGTGATGAAACCCCTTTGTGCAATACTTTGGCAGCTGGTGGTTTAGTGGAGAAGCGAACAGATCTATGTCTGGAGTTCCCATGACACTGTCAGTTTCTGAAATACATGAAGATCCAGTTTCCACTGTGGGGATCCATCATTTGTCTGCTTAACACATCTGCTAAGCAGTTCTGTGCTCCTGGCAGAAACCTTGCCTGAACCGTTAACTGCAGGCTGAGCCCAGTCTCCCATAAAATCATTGCTTGCCTGCATAGAGGATAAGAATGTGTTCCCCCTTGCTTGTTGATGTACCACATGACAGTTGTGTTGTCTGTTAGAATCAACACCTGCCCTGGAAGAAGTAACTCCTTGAAAGCCATTAATGCAAACTGGACTGCTAGCATCTCTTTCATGTTGATATGTAGATGCTGTAGTCTGGCAGGCCACTTGTCTTGTATCCACTTTCCATTTAGATGAGCTCCCAAGCAATGTCCGAGGCATCTGTCGTCAAGATCTGACTTGCCTCTGGCCGGGTCACAGAGAGTCCCTTGTTTAGGTGACATTCCTGAGCCCACCACAAGAATTCTTCTTGAAGGCAAGGTATTATTTGAATGACAGTGGCCAAATCCTGGCAGTGCTGTCTCCATACATTTTGAGATACCATTGTAACTTCCTCATATGCAGTTTGGCATTGGGAAGCACCAGAATACAAGATGCCATGAACCCTAATGCTTGAAGGACTGTCCTTGCAGTCAGCACGGACTGATGAGATAGTTGATGGAAGTAAAGTGGCAGACTCTTTTGTTTGTCCGGGGTTAAAAAGGCCATCTGGGCTGCTGTATTCAGTCTCACACCCAGAAAGCACATGTCTTGAGAGGGTACTAGACTGGACTTTATTTCGTTCACAGAATACCCTAGGCATCTTAGCACTGCGATAACGTATTCCAGGTGCTGTAGAAGAACTTCCCTTTCTTGAGCCAGAATCAGGCAGTCGTCCAAGTAAGGATAGATTTGAATTCCTTGAAGCCTGAAGTAAGCTATCACTGGAGCCAGAACCTTTGTGAACACTCTGGGCGCAGTAGATAAGCCAAAGGGCAATGCAGAGAACTGATAATGAGAATTTCCAGTTCAAACCTGAGATATTTCCTGCAACTTAGCCTTATAGGCACATGAAGGTAAGCTTCTTTGAGATCTAAAGTTACCATCCAGTGATTTGCCCAGCAGAGGTAAAAGCTGTTGTAACGTCAACATCTTGAACTTGGGAATGTCCAGATAAGTGTTGAGGATAGATAAATCCAAAATTGGTCTCCACGTGTTTCCTTCTTTGGTACAAGGAACAGGAGAATAAAATCCTAGGCCCCTATCTGAAACAGGTACTAGCTGGATGGCCCCTATGAGTAACTGCAAACTTGCTTGTGAGCCTCTTTTCTTTGTTGAGGAGGAACGTCTGGCATGCCTTTGAAAGGGGCATTGTATGGAAGTAAAATCTGTAACCGTGGTGAATGATATCCAACACCCATTTGTCTTGAGTAATTAAATCCCAATTTTCTTTGAAAAGAGACAGTCTTCCTCCCAAAGGAGCTGCCAACGTGAATCTGCTGGCAGCTGAAAAGGCAGGTCATTGGGTCTGTTTACGAAAGGACTGACCCTGCCCTCACCAGAAGTCTGAGCAGGTGAACTCCTGTTCTAGGCCTAAAAGAACCTTGAGCCCTGCCCCCCACGTCTAGACCTACCCCTAGACTGAGAATCATAAGCAGGATATGTCCACCCCTTAGCAGGCCAATTTCTACTAAACTTGGTGGCTGCACCTGCAAAAATCTTTAACAGTTTGCATAGACTTAGCTTTGTCCTCCATTTTCTTTAAAACTGCTTCCACAGAGTGAACCAAACAACACATCAGACTGTAAAGGAGCATCCAAAATCCTTGTCTTAACATGCTCAGCTAAATTCTGATCCTTCAACCAGGCATGCCTGCGAAGAACAGAACTGGTAGCAGCCACCCTCGAGGAGGCCTGTACAGCATCAAAACCACATTGCAAAGAATGCTTACCCACTTGTTCAGAGACATGAACCAAATCCAGCAACTCTTTACACTCAATAGCTTCCAAAGCATCCACCTTAGATTTCAATTGTGAAAGAAGATAATTCTGATATTTTAGCATGTGAAACTGACAATTCAAAGCTCTCATGGCTAGAGTGGAAGAAGTGTACACTTTCTTTCCCCACCTATCCAAAGCCCTTGCCTCTTTATCAGTGGGAACAGGATTTTTAACCACAGATTAGGCCCTTGAGAAATAGTTTCTGGGTCCCCTAGGACTCTTAAACAAATATTTATGAGCTTGGGCACCCTATAATACCTATCAGGCTTAACAGGAGCAGGAGGCAAAGAGTCAGGGTTCAGGAAGCCTCTGCAAAACATCTTCCACCACATTCAACACAGGAGGAATAGCTAAAGGCCTATGCTGGGGTAAAACAAGAACTCCCTAAGCCTTTTCCTGGAGTCAGAGTAATCCTGGCCTTCCCATTTAAAGTGCTCCCTCATGGAATGCAAAGTCTCTGAAAATGAGAAATCCTCAGGAGGAGAAGCTGTAGGGGTGGAATCATCCACATCAGAATCAGAATAAGTAGGATACTCCTGCATATCTTCCACAGAAGATTCTGAAGCCTCTGAACACTGTTCAAAACTATCAAACTCGGTTCCACCCTAGGCCTCTTATCAGGGGGCATAGGACCCCTAATCATAGTAATCAAATCTTCTGCCATTTTAAGCATATGTTTCTTAGGAACAGAACCCGAAATGCTAGGAGAAGCCCGCACTGAAGCTGAAGTAGGCCTACCTCTCAAAGAAGTTTTGGCAACAGAAGGAGAGGCCTAACTACCTTGGGAAGAGAGGGAAGAACAGTCACCTGAGAAGCCCCTCAGCCTGGCCTACCTCCTGAGAGGCACATCCTGTAAGAGTAAAGTTTCTGCCTGGGACTCTATGGAAACTCCTGGCAAAACCTCCGGCTCCACTGAGCCTTCTAGAGAACCGGCGTCCGGGACTGCGGTTCCTCAACCCTAGGCTTCACAGTTTTATCCTTGCGCTTCTTGGAAGAGCATCCGACGGCATTTTATAACGCTTCCCAAACACTAACCTGGCACAGTCTAACCTCCTCTTAATAGTGCGTTTGTTAAACCTAGCACAAGGCGGCAACCAACTGCTCAGGCCCTAAACAAGGTATACACAAGTATGATATCCCTATGAGGTATCTGTTTCCCACAAGAAATACAGTTATTCACTTTTTCTGACATCCGGTAAAATACTGAGGCAAGAAAAACCAAAATGTTCCCAACTCTGTTTGGTCTGAAACTCCGGTTCGGAAATATTTCAACGCCAACCTGCACTCGCAAAACTGCTTCTGCATCGGACCATGCGGCAAAAGACTGAGGATATGGCGTCGGTCATGCGCATTAGTACCCTGGCGTACTGGCGTCAGTCTAATGCGCCTGACCGACGTCAGCCTTATACTCTGGTATTCGGGCCGACTGGGACGCGGACTATACCCAATAGTCAGGACTGCAGCAATGGAAGACGAAGAACATCATTCTAATTTCATTAAAAAGGGCAACAGGAGCAAAACACATTCAGACAACAAAAGCTCAGCCCAAATACTTTAATATCTGCATAAGAATCAGTTTTCCAAACAAACCTGAATAAACCAAGTAAACAGTGAAGAAGCATGTGCAAAAAGTCCCTGACAAAAAACATTTTATTTAATTTAAATGCTAAGGTAGCCCAGAAAAAATGTCAAAAATATTTCATAAAATATGACAAGAGGTGGTTCCCAAATGGGATCTTACCTGTTGAGCAAAAAACTTCTGACCACCACCTCTTCCACTGGAGCCACAGAGATGAAAAGCAAAAGGAAACATTCTGAAGATTTACCTCATTCTGGTTGCTGATGCATCTCCCTCGAAAAGGGTACAGCTTATCAGCAGCCAGAGTGAGTTACAGCTTTGGCAAGCAGGACACTACTCATAAGATACTGCAGCTGTGACAAGTATTTATACAAATGCCAGTCCCACAGTGAGCTCTTCATCTAGAGCACTTTTACGATCAGAAAATGCGACAATTTTGTAAGCAAATATTCCACTAAGCTGAGCAAGTCCACAACAAAAAAAAAAAATCTTTTTTTTTAATAGAAAAACAGGACTGAGCCACTGTTAACTGTCCTGGAACTGTGCTATGATAAATTCATCTAAAGATCCCAAAGCCAGGAAAAAGAAAATGCTTACTAAATCAGGCCTTTAAACAAAAGGACAGAAAACCTCCAACATCAAACTGAAAACCCAGAGAGACATGCAATGCAGACTTGGGTTCAACTGGTTAGTTAAAATGCATCAAGATAAAATATTAGACATACAAGTGTTAATTACATGGATACTAGTGCTCAGGAGACAGGGATACAGTTTTAATTAAAAATAGAGCATATGCGAGATAGCACTGACGATTTGGAAAACAGATCAAGTAGAAACATTTGAATAGAGAGCTCTTGGCAGAGAGAAAAAACTTTGAACTTTCTTTGCTGAAGGGTTCCCTGCAGTTTTTCATCCCTCCCAAGCAATACCCTTTGACATTGGAAAAGCAAATAGAATCTTCTTCCATGGTTGCTTCCTCAGAAGTAAAGATCAATAATCATTATAATGGATTCCCAAGCTAAACAGGTTAGTTTTTACAGCAGTGTGGTATAATTCACCTATTGAATGGAAAAGTAAAACTGTAAAGGGTGATAATAGTTGGCACAGAAGTAACATCTAGAAGAAAACTGTTCCGGCCACTAATTAATCTTCTAAATTATATTATCCTAAAATTAGAATCATCCACAAATCAGAAAACTATCTACGACAGTCTAAATACAGCCATCAGACAACTACAAAAACTCAGCATTTCACTCAGATGAAACTATGGAATGACAAAAGTGGCAGTTAGCAACATACCAGGTCCCAAAAAAACAGATTTCAAGAAGGTACTGACTGCAGATGTGAGCACAGGGTTTTATTTCCAGTTTTAATTCTCACAAACTACCTCGCGAAGTAAAGACACCAGCTATTGCGAATCTTTTTTTTTTTCAGGTTTCGTAATGAGCAAACTAAAGTCTTCCTCAGAGACTAGTCATGCTCTGTTACAAGGAAGAGTTTCTTTTCAGGTAATTATTTTATGCAATTCACACTCATGTAATTAATCCTTATATAAATCAATTAAAGATTTTAGTATGGTGGCAAAAGTTTCACAGTTTTTATTCTTAAATGCTTCCTTATAGTTAGATATTCCTATTATTATTCAACAATTTCAAAATAATGAATGACGTTTAGATCTGAATGACTGGGTTCCATTCCAACCTGCTTTACTGTTCCTTCCTAAAGTCTTGTAGTAAAACTGTAGGACATGCTTCTAAATGCATCATAGTTTAAAGATTTGGAGAAAAAGATACAGCTCTCAATACATAAGCAGTGGTTGTGATCATCTATCAACCACTAGCAAAATTAAACATTTTTACAGAAGGATTTCTGCTCCTGAACACTTGTAAGTGATAAACTTATCCACTGACATGTTCTGCTAAATCTGCAGGCTTGCTCTATACTGACCAAGCACAAACATCTAATTCTCTCTCTGTGCAATCCCAAACAGTGAAGGCTAACATGCCGCCAAATCTTCACTAGCTATACAGTCTAGAACAGCAAACAAAAAATTCTGCAGCAATACTGCTGCCACTGAAGAACCACTGGACTTGCAGAGTACTCATATAAAACAGGAAAACAAACTCCTTTTGCCAGGTATGTGCATCACCTGCATGAAAACGCCACATACCCAAAGACATTATAGACTTCTAACTCTAAACAAGACTCCTTTGCTAGATCTAATTGTAACCAGACGTTTTGACAGCCAGCAGGGTCCCTTACCTAAAAGCGATATTTTGACTGTGCAGTGAGAACACACCCTATGATATTTTTCCTGCATCTTGATTCCAAAGAATAAGAAAAAACAGCAATGTGATACTGTCTATAGACAGAGATAACCTGAAGTTATCAACTTACCTCAACGTGACCTTGCACAAAAAAAGGCCATTACTACAGAAGCTTCTTTTTGGAACAATCTGAACAATGGAAAAAAGGAAGTTAAGCACTCACCATAAAGTACAGTTTTGTACCTACCATAAATGTAGATGTTCGAAGATCCACATTGCTGCAGTCATAACTTATGGGTAGTCCGCTGTCCTCGGTTGGCCCGAATACCAAAGTATTAGGCTGACGTCGGTCATGGGCGCTCAGATCGGACGTCAGAGCGTCAAGGTATTAAAGCGCATGACCGACGTCATTTCCTCAGTCTTTTCTTGCCCCAGATGTCAGAAGGCCCTAAAAATAAAGGCCACAGCCAAAAATAGAATAACTCCCTAAAACCATGTACAAAAACAGCTACAACCCAAATCATACCACCACGCCAAACTACAGAGGGAAGGAGGGAGGAAAATTGGACTGCAGCAATGTGGATCTTGAACATCTACATTTATGGTAGGTACAAAACTGTACTATGTTCTTCATCTCACATTGCTGCAGTCATAACTTATGGGTAGAATCCCAAAGCAGAGGTAAAGGGAGGCTGGCAAAATCATAAAGCATTGGGGCTACCAAAATGCCCTGTAAGATTGCAGTGGCAAATCCAGCCCTAGATTTGGAATAAAGAGGAAGATGGTAATGTTTAGAAAAAGTGTGCACTGAACTCCAAGTAGCTGCTTCCAAAATATCTTTAGTAGCTACCCCTTAAAAAGCAGTAGAAGTGGCAGTAGCCCTAGTGGAGTGAGGCCGATTCCAGCTGGAATCTCCTTACCATGATGAGAATAACAAAAGCAATACAAAAGCCAATCCACTTAGAAATAGTTTGTTTTGAAACAGGTTTCGAGAACCCAAAGCAAAAGAAACAAACTGCTGAGACTGTCTGAACCCTTTAGTCTTGCTCAAATAATAACGCAACTGCCTGTGAATATCCAAAGTGTGCAAAATTTTCTCCCCTTTATTTTGGGGATCTGCATAAAAAGTAGGCAAATGAATAGATTGGTTCAAGGCCACATTTGAAACCACTTTAGGCATAAAAGTAGGGTTAGTACGCAGAGATACCCTGTCCTTATGAAAAATTAGGAAGGGTTCAACTGCCATTAGAGCCTGTAATTCAGAAACCCTTCTAGCAAACGTAATGGCCAACAAAAAAGCAGTCTTCCAAGACAAAAACTTTAACTCAGCCGTAGCTGCAGGTTCAAAAGGAGGTAAAGTAAGTTTTTCCAACACAAAATTGAGATCCCAAGCAGGAGTAGGAGCTCTACGCGGGGGTCTTGTGTTCTTTGCCCCTCTAAGGAATTGCTTAAACAAAGGATGAGAGAATGGTGGTGGATCACAGTCATAGTGAGCAGAAATGGCTGCAGCATGAAATCCCAAAATACCTGCACCAAACTTATGTAACCACTATACAAGAATATATACAAAAGTAGCTTATGTAACCTCACCTAGCTGGTCCACCCGCCGACACAGAGGGGAAGGTCAAGGCTCCAGAACGCCTGTCCCCTAACATCTGACAGACGCTAAAAGAACATGGTATAAAATGTTCTTCGCACCGCCCCAGAATATCCCACCCCCCTAACAGAGAAGACCCTAAAGAACCTGCCAGGGGGGCAAATCATAAATAACATTTATGGTAGCACAAAAATTGCAAAAAAAAGCGTAACCTCACCCTACCTATACTTACTATAGATAGAAGGGTGATAATGCTTAGAGAAAGTATGCTGCAAACTCCAAGTAGCTAAGCTTCCAGGTATATCCTTAGTTTAGCTGAGCCGCTCAAATCATGTTGAGAGTAGAGTAGCTGGCAATAAACCTTAGAGAGCAGAGTGAGGAGGCTCCTTGCCATGATGGGAATATCAATATGCAATGCACCCACAAATCCACCTAGAAAAAGTTCCCCCTGACACAGGCTGAAGCTGTGAACTTGAAGCAAAAGATTCCTAAACATGATCTGAACTCCAAGTAGCTGCTTCAAGCCTTTCCAAAAATAATAAGTTGAATTGCCTGTGTACATCTAGTGTGCAAGTGCCAGTTCCCTTTATTTTGGAATCCTGTATAAAAATGAAAAGGGGGATGGGAATCAAAGCAAAAATGCAAAAAGCTAGAAACCACTAAATTAGTGTGCAAAAAAGGATTGAACTCAAATGCAAAAGAAATAAAATGGAAAATCAAACTGCTACTTACTTTAGCCCCACTAATAGGTAAAAATAACAGCCCCCTTCTTGCAGAAGTAAAATAATACAGAAAAAATTATTCTCTCCATGATAAGTATTTCAATAGGCAAGAATAGCTTGGTTTAAAAAGGTTGGAAACCACCTTAGGCATAAAGGAAGGATTAGTCCCTGACAAGAGTGTAAGCTCCATAAAATGAAGTAAGGGCTCTACTTGCTAAGAGGCAGGCTCTAAACATTGCTTAGTAAACCTTGCAGACTCAAAAGTTACCAGAGAGGCTGACGTTCAATTGGGCGCATTGTACAGGCTTGAACTCTGGAAACTAGTTGCGTGGTGGCAATGCCCATATTGAAGAGCCACACTCAATGAGCGAAGACCAGAAAAAGTGAAGGCCCAAAAATACTGCACCAAAAAACTCAGCTTGAATATAATAGAATACACTCAAAATATACATAGGTCTAGCTACCTACATGCTAATGGAAGAAACACACTAATCTTCCAGAAATCTCAGTAATTTTCCTTTGTCAATTAACCACTCTGTCTTCCAGAAATACAATCTGCTTGAAATTCTTCTGCCTCTTTGCTGCAGTCCTTAATTTAAACACACTCACTCAGGCTGTTAGATGAAGAGAGTGAAGCTTGACATTAAAGCAGGAGCGACAACATCTGAGATAACAGATGAGGAATCAGAGGTAAAGGACTTTGAGTAGTTAGGATAGACCTTCAGAGGTGAAAGTATGATAGAGAACAGCTGTCACTGCTTATGAAATATGGGAGGGTTGCAGATGAGGAGAAAATGTCAGACTTCTTTTGGAAGCCCTAGTACCCTTTGCCTAATACCAGCTAGTATCTTGGGTTAGTGGAAGAATATAAAAATGCAACTAAAACAGTTTTTGAGAAATTGTTTAATCTCGGACACTATCTTGCCCTGTGTTTTAACCCCGGAAAAGTATACTTTGTCTGCTGCTTCCAACTGAAATCCTTAGTCTCTGCTTTAAATAATAACGTTGTGCCTGTGTACATCAGAAGTGTGTCTGCTTTCCCTTGGGTTCCCCGTCATTCTGCAAATGCATAGCAAAACCTGATGTTTGAGTTTCAATCTTTGAATCCATGCAGAAGGGTTGTAAGGAGTGATTAGGTCAAAGAATTGCCCTGTTCCCCTTAATCAAAAGGGAAGCCATGCCTGCAAACTTGACATGTCAGATGCCTCTTCTTGTTGAGAAGTAATAGCCCTTCTCATAGCTTCCTCTTAACACAGTGCACCAATTGAGCAGTAGCTTCTTAGTCAAAATCAGTTCATGTAAGTTCTGTCAACTGTATCTGACAGATGATAGCAGAGATTCCCTGAGGCCTTGTTCCCTATTCTTTGACATCTTACCAACTGTCTGGAAACACTTTCCATGTAGATACTTTCCCCAAGCATCATGTTCTCTTTGAAGCAGTTGAAGCATGAATCTAATTTTTGAGAAGGACAATCCCTTTGTCCAACTTGTTAGTTGGATTCCTACCATTGCACAATCAAATTGCAGCCCAGAAATTAGTTTGATCTTTGAGCACCTCCAAAACAAAATGCTTGAAGTTTTCATGTATTTGTTCCTTTGGACTAGTGTTCTAGCTGATGTAACCAGGAAGAAAGACTCTTGAGACCATGTCCTTACATTAAAAGCAGTGCAGTCTTGACCAGCACGTAGAGATGAGAGATGAAGCTTAAAGTTGAGAGGATGGACTTTTAGCACTGCTATAACACATGATCTGATCAGATAGAAGCTCACACTTTTCTGAGCCAGACTAGTCTGTGGGTAGAGGTCTTGACTTTATTTATCTTCCTTGAAGCAGTCATTAAGTTAATGTCTTGTCTGACCTAGAAGGCTACCTGCTGGGCTTAGAAGATAGTTTCCAAAGGGCAAAAACTTGGATTAAGAAAACTAGATTTCCAGCTATCCTCAAGTAAAGAACCCATGAGACTGAGCCAGACCGCGATATCAAAATAAGGCAGGATAGAGATGAAGAAGATTGTCCAGCTGGGAAGGAGTAAGAGATCCAAAACTCAGATGTATGCCCACTGTAGAACAGCCTTAACATCAGATATGAAACGATAATCCAGATTTCCCAATCAAGGTTTCCACGTGTTCTGATTGGTACTCCTTTGAAGGCGAGAATACAAAATTATTGTTTGGAACATACAACTATAGGAATAAGTTTAGCCCATCTGGAGTAAAAGGGACTGGCCTTTCTGCATCTTCTGGCGGCATCTAGGTAAGAAGCCTGGAGGAGCTTTGAGACTGGCATGGGGAGGAAAACGCTGGCATGCCTTTGAAAGGGGCACTATATGCTTGTGAATTGGGACTGTTCTGGGAAATCCCAATTTTGAACATTGTCTTGGAGTAATTAACCCAAAAAATTTTGTAAGGACCCCCATCTTTCTTGAGCTGCTGATTTGTGAATCTACAAAGGTCTGAAAAGGACAAAAAGACAGGTCTGTTTAACAAGTTACTGAAAGAAACTGGTCGCCTCCCTAAAGAATGTGCTTGAGCTCCTGATTCTCTACTGAAGGGACCCACCCCTGCTTGAGCCCTACCATAACAAGCCTAGAGACACCCTCTAGACTGCAAATCATAAGCAGGACCCCTAACTGCCTTTAGCAACCCTTGGGACAATAAACTTCATGACTTGGCTTCACCCCCTAAAAATCTTTGGCCTGCTTCCACAGTCCTCCCCAACCTTTTTACTGACCTCACAAAAGCCTACAACAACATCCATTTTCACAACATGGAGCATCCAAAATCCAAATCTTAAAATGTCAGCTAAATGCTGAAAAGAATTCCAGGCATCCTGTCAGAAGAAGGCCTGTACCTCAACAAAACCACATTGCAAACAGCACAGAACCATTGCAAAGAACACATCAACCACAAAGAGAGCCAAAGAAACCACACAGCAACTCTTTATCCACCCACCTTCCGCCAAACAATCCAACCTTCTCATTTTTAGAATTCCTCAATACCTACATCATTAAAGCATCATGGTTAGAGTGGAATTGTGATACTCTTCTTTCCCCACTGAGGGAAACAAGTATACAATTCATCCCCTCATGGCAAGAGTGGACCTTCTATACCTTTTCCCCTTTAGGATTTAACCACAGAAAGTTTGGGTCACAGAACAGGACTTTTAACAAATCTGGTCCGCCTCTAAGGCACTGGCAAAAACTATGACGGGCTTACCCTATACTATGAAACAAATACTTATAGGAGCCTGAGCCAAAGCTAACAGGTTCAGGACCAACAGGAACACAACAAAGGAATCAGGGTCTAAAGCCCGAGGAATAAAACAAGCCTACCCTAGTAAAACAAGAATTCCTAAGCCTCCTAGCTCCCCCCTTAAACAAGCCCTCCTGAATCATTTAAAAGCTGGCCATGCGACGTAGAGTCTCTTGAAATGATCCTGTAGGAGGAGAAGCTCTAAGGTGGAGAAATCTCTAAGAAGAAATGAGGGGGAGTAGAAGATCCTGCAAGGAATCATCAGAAGAGACTCAGCTTAACTCTACCAAGGTTCAAAACTACTCTGAAGACTATCACCCTAGGCCTCAAACCAGATCATACGGTAGAACCTCATAGCCATATTATCTCAATCAGATCAAGGAATAAGCATCCAAAATATGCAGGCAGAACCCAGGTGCATTTCTGAACCCCACAGAACCTGAACCCCAAAGACCTTGGCCAGAAGGCTTTGGCCACCTCTCAAAAGAACCTCTAAGGGAAGCTGGAAGAGAGGAAGAACAGTTAAGGGACAAGGACCTACCTCATCCCCGGCAGCCTGAGGCCTCAGCCAGGTTAACAGCCTGCCTGTAGCAGATTCCCATGGAAACTCCTGGCACTCAACTCTGGCTCCACTGATTTTAAACCCCCTACGAAGGGGACTGCCGGTTCGCCGTCTCACTGGTCCTTGTTTTGCCCTTTTCTTCCTTGAGCGGGCGCATCCCATCGCGCATAAATTTTGCATTGCTCCCGGATGCCAAACAAGTACAAACTAACCCAAACACTAACCTGCGCTTGTTACCGCTTCTTTAAACTGGACCTAGCACAAGAGCCGCACAACCGGGCGCCACCATCAAAGTGCTACTAAAGGTATAAGGTATACATGAGGTATATCCTGTCCTATAAGTGTACAAGTTTAACACTTTTTCTGACATTTTTTGACATTTCACAGTTACTGAAACAAAAAACCAAATTCAAAATGGGTACTTAGCCAACTCTGTCTTTTCGTCTCTCTGACCGACTCGGAAATATTTTTCAGAACCCAACCTCTCGCAAAAAAACTGCTTCTGCATCGGGACGACGCGGCAAAAAGAGAGAGGATATGACGGGCGGGCGCGATTAGCACTGACGCTGGACGATCGCCAGTCCGCGCTCTGACCGATTTCGCCAGCCTTATATTATGGTCGGGCCTTCACTGGACGGCGGACTATACCCAATAGTAAGGACTGCAGCAATGGGGAACGAAGAACATCTTTTATAGAGGAGAAAGACAAACCCTTGTCCAATAATTCTGTAAGATATTGAAGAGAAACACTCAAATCAGGCCTGGAAACATCAAAGCTCTTTGCTTTGCTCCAAATAAAAAATCTCCTCCATTTATCAGCATAAACTTTCCTTGTACTAGGCCTCCTGGCCTCCAAAATAACATTCAAAACTTGTTGAGGAAGCTGCGACCCTCCAGGTTCTAGAACAGAATATGCCAGGCTGTTAGATGCAGGGACTGAATCCTGACATTGAGGAAATGATGATTGCCCTCCTGAGTCAAAAGGTGCGGAATCAAAGGCAAAGGGTAAGGAGGATCCCGTACTAAACTCCTCAGCAGAGGGTACCAGTGCTGTTGAGGCCAGTCTGGAGCTATTAGAATCATGGAGGGCTTGTCCTGTCTGACCTTCAAGAGAACCTTTGGAAGAAGAGGCAGAGGCGGAAAGGCATAGACGTGAAGATTGCTCCAACTGAATGATAGAGCATCCACTTTCCAAGCTGTGGGATGAAACATCTTTGTGCAAAACTTTGGCACCTGGAAATTTAGTGGAGAAGTGAACAGATCTATGTCTGGAGTCCCCCATATCATTGTCAACTGTCGAAATACATGAGGATCCAATTTCCACTCGTGGGGATCCACTATCCGTCTGCTCAAAACATCTGCTAAGGAGTTCTGTGCTCCTGGCAGAAACCTTGCTTGAAGAGTGAGTTGCAAACTGAGAGCAGTCTCCCACAAAATCATAGCTTGCCTGCAAAGAGGGTACGAATGGGTTCCCCTTGCTTGTTGATGTACCACATGACAGTTGTGTTGTCTGTTTGAATCAACACCTGCCCTGGGAGAAGTAAATCCTTGAAAGCCATCAATGCAAACTGGACTGCTAACATTTCCTTCAAGTTGATATGTAAATGTTGAAGTCTGACAGGCCACGTGTCTTGAACCCATTTTCCATTGAGGTGTGCTCCCCAGGCCTTGTCCGAGGCATCCGTCGTTAAAATCTGACTCGCCTCTGGTCGGGTCACAGAGTCCCTTGTTTAGGTGACATTCCTGAGCCCACCACAAAAATTCCTTTTGAATGCAAGGTATTATCTGAATGACAGTGTCCAGATCTTGGCAGTGTTGTGTCCATACATTTTTGAGATACCATTGTAGCTTCCTCATATGCAGTTTGGCATTAGGAAGCACCAGAAAACAAGATGCCATGAACCCCAAGGCTTGAAGGACTGTCCTTGCAGTCAGCCTGGACCGTAGAGACAATTGATGGAAGTAAAGTGTAAGATTCTTTTGCTTGTCCAGGGTCAAAAAGGCCATCTGGGAAGCTGTATTCAGTCTCACACCCAGAAAGCACATTTCCTGAGAGGGTACTAGACTGGACTTTGTTTCGTTCACAGAATACCCTAGGCACCTTAACACTGTCATAACATACTGTAGATGGTGAAGAAGCTCGTGCTTGTCTTGAGCAAGAATCAGGCAATCATCCAAATAAGGATAAATTTGTATTCCTCTTAACCTGAAGAAGGCTATCACTGGAGCCAGAACTTTTGTGAATACTCTGGGCGCAGTAGATAAGCCAAAGGGCAATGCAGAGAACTGATAATGTAAAGTCCCAGCCCGAAAACGCAGGAATCTCCTGCAACTGAGTCTGATAGGAACATGAAGATAAGCCTCTGAGATCCAGAGTTACCATCCAGTGATCTTTGCCCAACAGAGGCAGAAGTTGTTGCAACGTCAACACTTTGAATTTTGGAATGTCCAGATATGTGTTGAGGACAGATAGATCCAAGATTGGCTTGGCCTCCAAGTGTTTCCTTTCTTTGGTACAAGAAATAGGTGAGAGTAAAATCCGAGGCCCACTTCTGACAGAGGGACCTGCTGTATAGCCCCCATTTGAAGTAGTAAAGAAATCTGTTTGTGAGCCTCTACCCTTTGCTAAGGAGGAACGTCTGGCATGCCTTTGAAAGGAGGCAATGTGTGGAAATAAAACTTGTAGCCTCGGTCTATAATGTCCAACACCCATTTGTCCTGGGTGACTAGAAACCAATTTTGCTTGAAGAGTGCCAACTTTCTTCCCAAAGGAGCTGCCAGACAGGAAGGATCTGGCAGCTGGAGATGCAGGTCATTGGGCCTGTTTACGAAAGGATTGGCCCCTGCCCTCACCTGTAGATTGTGCTGGTGAACTCCACGGTCTAGGCCTGAAAGAACTCTGAGCTCTGCCCCTACCACGTCTAGATCTACCCCTAGACTGTGAATCAGAAGAAGGGCAAGTCCAACCCTTAGCAGGCCAGTTCCTGCTAAACTTAGGGGGCTGCACCTGCAAAAAATCTTTAACAGTCTGCATAGACTTAGCCTTGTCTTCCATTTTTTTCAAGACAGACTCCACAGGAGAACCAAACAAAACTTCAGACTGCAAAGGAGCATCTAAAATCCTAGCTTTAACATGCTCTGACAAATTCTGATCCTTAAGCCAGGCGTGCCTGCAAATAACTGAACCAGTGGCAGCCACCCTGGAAGAAGCCTGCAAAGCATCAAAACCACACTGCAAAGCATGCTTACCCACCTGATCAGAGGCATGTACCAAATCCTGTAATTCCTTACACTGTATGCCCTCTGCCAAAGCATCCATTTTAGATTTTAACTGAGTAAGAAGAAAATTCTGGTACTTCAACATATGAAACTGGCAATTCAAAGCCCTCATTGCTAAAGTGGAAGAGGTATATACTTTCTTACCCCACCTTTCCAAAGCTCTAGCATCCTTATCCAAAGGAACTGGATTCTTTTCAACAGAAGCCCTGACATCCTTAGGTCCCTGGCTAATAGTTTCTGGGTCGGCCCTAGGGCTCTTAAACAGATATTTATGAGCCTCAGGCACTCTGTAATACCTATCTGGCTTAACTGGCGCAGGAGGCAAAGAATCTGGATTAAGGGAAGCCTCAGAGAAAACGTCTTGAACAACATCCAAAACAGGAGGTATAGCCAAGGGCCTATGCTGTGGTAAAAACAAAAATTCCCTAAGCCTCTTCCTGGAATCTGAGAAATCCTGACCTTCCCATTTAAAATGCTCCCTCATGGAATGCAGGGTTTCTGAAAAAGAAAAATCCTCTGGGGGAGAAGCAGAAGGAGTGGAATCCTCTGCGTCTGAATCAGAATAAGGAGGAAAATCCTGAATGTCTTCAGCCGAAGACTGAGTAATCTGAAGCCTGCTCCAAACTTTCCATTTCTGGCTCCACCCTAGGCCTCTTATCAGGAGGGGGCATAGAACCCCTGATTAAAGTAATTAAATCTTCTGCCATTTTAAGCATGTGTTTTTTAGGCACAGAACCTGCAGAACTAGGACTGACACCTGTGGAAGGCAAACCGGGCCTGCCTTTGGAAAGCACCTTAGAGACAGAAGGAGAAGGCCTAACCACCTTAGGCAAAGAAGGGAGAACAGTAACCTGAGAGGCCCCCTCAGCCTGACCTGACTCAGGAGAAACCACATCTTGCAAAACCAACGTCTCCCCCTGAGACTCAGTTGAAACTTCGGCCGGATCAACCGAATCCACTGTGGTGTCTAAAGAACCGGCGTCCGGAACGGACGAGTCATCCTGTTTGGACTTTAAAGCTTTATCTTTGCGCTTCTTCGCGGTAGCGGGCGGAGGATCCGACGGCATATTGTAATTACACCGCTTACCGAAGACAAGCCTAGCACAATCTAACCTACGTTTAATGGTGCGCTTATTAAATCTAGCACAAAAGCGACACCCTACTACGTCGTGCTCAGGTCCCAAACAAGGAATACAAAGAGAGTGGTAATCCCTATGCGGTATCTGTTTCCCACAAGAAATACAATTATTCACTTTTTCTGACATCCGGAAGTAACTGAGGCAAGAAAAAACAAAAATAATCCCAAACGGGGTACTTAGCCCAACTTGGTATCGGTCTGAAACTCAGAATACGAAAATTTCAGAACGCCGAACGGCACTTGCAAACGCTGCTTCTGCTTCGGACCATGCGGCAAAAAAGACTGAGGAAATGACGTCAGTCATGCGCTTTAATACCTTGACGCTCTGACGTCAGATCTGAGCGCCCATGACCGACGTCAGTCTAATACTTTGGTATTCGGGCCGACCGAGGACAGCGGACTACCCATAAGTTATGACTGCAGCAATGTGAGATGAAGAACATCATTCCATGTGTGTTTTCCATCTCGCCCTCATTCTGTACTGGTTGGGTTTGGAACCGATCCCTCAGTTCTGACTTGGCCTTATACAAAAGCTCGAGGCTTTCTACTAGCTCGTGGCTGATGCCCTATCCCATGATGCTCTAGGAAATGTCCCAGATCTTGTTTGCTGGTATAACAGGAACTTACAAACTACTTACTACCTTAAGAACTATGAAGAGGGTCCGAGAACATTAGTCACCAACTGAATCCGTTCGGTCCTCCAGGAGCTAACGGCTGGGGGAAGGAGGATGGGATACAAGAACGAAGGCGAGATGGACAACACACATGGAATGTTACGCTAAGTACATAACTTCTTTATGGGATGTTGTCCTATCGCGCCTTCATTCTGTACTGGTTGGGAGTGTGTCCCTAGCACCATCTTTCTTGGGTGGCTCAAGGTAGAATATTCTTTAGAACAGTGGATCCAAAAGAGGTCCTGCCCCTGGAGGCCAAATCAACTTCGTAATGCGTAATAAAGGTGAGAGCCCTTGCCCATGTTTCCGCAGCACAAATGGTATCAATTGGCAGTTTTCCGGAAAGGTGGAAGAGGTTGCTGTAGTTCTTGTAGAATGACCTTTTACTTTGTCGTGAAGTTTTTTGTTCTGCAATTTGTATGTAAAAGCAATACAATCTGATAGCCATCTGGAACGTGTCACCTTAGAAACTGGAGCACCTTTCTTGTAATCGGAGGAAGACACAAACAATTGGTCAGAGTCCTTCATTCTATGCAAGTAGAAACTTAATTGTCTATGTGCATCTAGTTGATGTAGCATATATACTGCCTTACTGCCATAGTTGGAAAAGAAAACTGATAAGTCTATGGATTGGTTTAAGTTAAATTCTGAACATACTTTTGGTAGAAAGGATGGGTTTGTTCGAAGAAACCCACAATCTTTATGGAACAGCATTATAGGGCGGTTTTATAAGACAATGCCTTTAACTCAAATTCTCCTGGCAGATGTGATGGCTATTAAGAGAATGGTCTTCCAAGTTAAAAATTTCATATCACAGGATGATGCAGGTTCAAAAGGGGGAAGAAATCAAATGAGAAGACAAAATTCAGGTCCCATGGAGCTAGAGGTACTTTGATGGGAAGTCTTAATAAAATAGTACCCCTCCCCACAGGAATGAAGTCTGTAAGATATCACGTTCAGCCCCAATTCACCTATACGGAAGTTTGATATCGCTGCTAACTGAACTCTAATAGTAGCTCCAGCTGCACCCTCATGAAATAGCTTTGCCAAGAACTCTGGTATGGAAGATATAGTGGCAGAGAAAGGGTCACTATCATTATTTAAGGCCCAAGAGGAAAATCTCTTCCATTTGTTGATATATAATTTTCTCATTGAAGCTTTAGGAGATGAAATTAAGATATGTTTCACTGAAAGGGAAAGGTCAGATAACCTGGCTATGTTTGTAACTGGAGCAGCCAAGCTGTCAACTTGTTTTGAATGAGTGGAGCATCCCTGACACGAGTCAGAAGGTCTGGAACGGTCTGGAATCCACAGCTCCTCCTGGAGATGAGGCCAAAGGAAGGGGAATCAAATCTGACGAGCCCAGTAAGGGACAATAAGAATCAAGGTCCTTCCCAAATCTCTGGCTTTCTGAAGAACTTTAGGTATCAACGGGAAGGGAAGGAAGGCATAGAAGAGACCCGGGGGCCAATCATGTATGACTGCATTGGTGGTCTCTGGGGGGGGGATTAGGCAAAAAATAGCTAGCTAGGCATTTCATGGACATGGCAAAAAGATCACAGTAAGGTTGGCCCCATTTGTGGAAAATCACTTCCGCTATCTCTTGTTTTAGGGACCACTCATGAGACATTAGAATCGCCCTGCTGGGTTTGTCCAACTATCACACTGGATTTCTCCCTTGGGATGTGAATTGCCAAAAGAAAGCGTTGGGAGGATGTTGCCCACTGCCATACTCTCAGGGCTGCACGACAAAGGGGGTAAGACCTGGTTCCTTCTGGTTTATGTACCACACTACCAACATGTTGTCTGTCTGTACTGCAATAGTTTCTAATGGAAGAGAGTCTTGGAATGCTTGCAATGCTAAAAGCACCGCTGTCATCTCTAGGAGGCGGATGTGCAAATAGGCCTCATAATCCTGCCAAGTGCCTTGAACTGTCCTTCCCCAATAATGCCCCCCATCCCAATCTGGGAAGCATTCATGGTCACTATGGCTAAAGGCTGTGGGAGAACAAATGGTCAACTTAAAGTAACATGGGTAGTGAAGCCACCAACAAAGGTCTTTCCGGCAAGATTCTGTTATAATTTGGTGGGACATGGGTAGGTCCGGCATGGACCAGCGAGTTAACAGCAGCCGCTGTAGAATTCTCAGACTGTTCTTGCTTGAATCTTCCTCTTGAAAAGTAGATTTATGACCTGATGCCTAAGGACTTGTACTCTTTCTGGGGGAAGCTTTGCCATCATTTTTGTAGTATTTAAATCTGCTCCTATAAAAACGATACATTGAGATGGCAATAAGGCAGATTTCCCGTTATTTATTGTGATCTCTAGATGAGAGCAGAGCATCAGTGTAGTGTCTTTCACTTTTATTAGTAAATGCTTGGTGGTGGCGGTTAGGAGCCAGTCGTGTAAATATGGAAACACACTGAATCCTAGGCGTCTCAAGTGAGCAATGACTACTGTCATATACTTGAACACTCTGGAGGCTATAGTGAGACCAAAGGGCAAAGATCAAAACTGGTAGTGGCTGGCTCCCAGCCAAAAGTGCAAATGACTCCTGGATCACCTGTCCATCTTTATGTGGTAGTACATATCCTGGAAGTCAGTAGAATGCATCCAATCGTCTTTTCCCAGAAAAGGTAGCATCAACTGCAGTGTTACCATCCAGAACTTTGATTTTCTGACAGACTTGTTTAATTTGCCGAGATCCAGGATGGGTTTCCAGTCCCCTGTTTTCTCTTGAACTAAAAAGAACCTTAAGTTCAGGATCCTATTTGGTCTGTTGGGACTGTTTGGATGATCTTTTCAAGCAACATTTGTATTTCTAGAGTTGCTTGTTCCCTTTGACTGGGTGGAACGTTTGGGATGTTTTTTGTGTTTGGGACGGGGAAGGGAAAAAGATATGGAGTAACCTCTGGATACGATACTTTGTACCAAACTTGTCTTTTATTTTTAGACAGGCTTCTCGGTACAAAGATAATTGGCCCCCGGCTGCCTCCAGAGATGGACAGACGGGCCTCCTTTCAAGAGCGCTGGTAGGGCTTACCAAGGAAAGATTCCCTGTCACCCAGACTTTGTGGACCCCCTCTGTTGCGTGGTCAGCATCTTTCATTACCATTTCCCACTCTGCCCCTGGGGGAAGAATCACCACTTGCATCCTGGAAAGCTCTCTGGGATTTTCAGAACCACATTTTTCCTCCCTTTTGACCTTTTGGGTAAAGTCTAGAAGGCAGGGAAAAACGGACTCCTACAGCAGAGAGAGTTTATCCTTGTTCACACCTGGTTAGTGTCTCTTTGACTAAGCCCGAACAAGGACAAACCATTGAAAGGGGCCATTAAAAAAATGAAGATTTGAAGGGCTCCGCAAACTCACACAGGTGTGTCCAGGAAGGTCTCCTTAGGGAAATTCCTGAACCCACTGCCCTACTCGCTCAATCAGCTGCATAAGAAATGAGTCTCATGTAGGAGTTTACCACCGAATTCAAGGTGGAGAGCCGAGAGGAAACTTTCTGCTACCGCTTCAACTACTGAACCCTGGTGAGCATCTTCTAGATCCTTCAGGAGATCTCTCTGAAGTCTGGTAAAATGGGTGAGATAATTCAGCGATCTGAGTGCAAGGGTCGCTGAAAAGGTGCCCTTTCTGTATCTGTCTATCATACAAGACAGTTCAGATGAACAAATAAGGATGTCTCCGACAATTCTTTTTTAGTCGCAGCCGCCACCACCATAGCATCTACTGAGATACCCTTTGTAAGGAAGTTTTTGTCAGCAAGGGATGTTATAAACTTATCTGGCCTCTGGGGAACAGGCTCCACTGAGTCTGAAGAATCCCACGCCTTTCGACAAACTAGGTCCATCAGTTCGTCGAAAGGCGGACACACCCAGGTGGCAGAAGGGTGAGACCTAAAAGCCTTCAGGGTACACAGACTCCTCCTCAGAAGGGCTGATGGCCATCCAGCCACCTCTCTGCTTACGTATTTCTAGGATGTCTGCAAAGGAGACATCCTCAAAGGTGATCGTGGGGACCCATCAGACTCAAGGTCTGTTAGTAAGAGAGACTCACTGGAGAAGTTGTTACTTCTGAGGTGGGGCATTCTGAGGCCAAGGGTCTTCATGTGTCTGGGGCATCCTGAGGCCTAGGGTCTTCGCGTGTCTGAGGATGCAGTGGTGCAAAGACTGACACCAGAGCCTTTTGGGGAAGAATGCCTGGAAATGAGTGGAGCTGTCTGTTGAGACAGCACTCTCATCACCTCAAAAGCCCCCCATCCCTGATCTGAGGAAGCTCCCTGATCTGAAGAACCAGAAGACATCCCCAGAACCAAGGGAGTTGGCTCCGAGGCCGATTTAGGAGCAGAGCTCACCCATGCCGAAGCCCAGAGAGGTAAGTTCAGATCCGACAATTGCCCGATCCGACCCTCCTCCCCAGACCTGACCAGACAACGTTGGCTCCTAGACTCCGCAAATTCAGAAGGAATTGTGGATGTTGGAGCAGTAGTCAAAAAGTACAGTTGTCTAACACTTACCATAAATGTAGATGTTAGAGTGTATTCACTGTTGCAGTCATCACATTTGGGTCATCCCTGCCAGGGTACCCTCGGCTGGCCCAAATACCAGAGACTTAGTATTTCTGGGTCAGTTGCTGTCGCTTGAGGACTGATGTCAGGTCATCAGTGGTAAAAGTAAGGCAGCTGATGCCATTACATCAGTTTTTCTTGCCCTAACCAGTCAGGAGCCCCCAAAGTAGGAGGCCAGATTCTGGTGTAAGAATCCCACCAGTGGACAATAAATACCAATATGTCTCTTGTATGGAAAGGAGAACAACAAGGAAGAATGGTAACAAAAGGAGAATGATAAAAAAAAGGGGGGTGGAGGAACGGAAACCAGGACTGCAACAGTGAATACACTCAAACATCTACATTCATGGTAAGTACACACAACTGTACTATGTTTAGTGTTTCACTGTTGCAGTCATCACACTTGGGTAGATTCCCAAAGCTCAGGAAATGGGTGGAGGCAGTCAAGGAAGCTAGGGGCTGGCCAGGATGCCCTGCAAGACAGCAGAGACAAACCCTGCCCTGGATTTGGAGAAGAGGCAGGTGGTAATGGTTGATAAAAGTGTGAACAGATGTCCAGGTGGCAGCCTCCAGGATGGCCCTTGGTGGGGGACTCCTCCACGGAACGCTGCAGAGGTGCAGGCTGCTCTGGTGGAGTGTGTCCTGACCCTATTGGGGGGAGGCTTACCTTGCTGTTTGTAGCAGAAATGGATGCAGTGTGCTATCCATTTGGAAATGGTTTGCTTGGGGATGGCTTTTCCTTCTGCCCCTGTAGCAAAGCTAACCAGCAATTGATCAGATGTTCTGAAGGATTTAGTCCTGTCCAGATAGTATCTGTGCACATCTAGAGAGTTAAGAATCCTTTCCCCCTTGTTCTGGGGATTAGGAAAGAAGGTGGGCAAATGAATGGATTGGTTGAGAGCCAGACTGGAAACCACCTTGGGCATGAAGGATGGGTTAGTTCTGAGGGATATATCAACAACAAAAAATAAAAAATATGAGCACAAATGGGGGATACCCGGTCTGTATGAAGATGAAGGGTTCCACAGCCATGAGTGCTTGCAGCTCAGAGACTCTTCTGGCTGAAGTGATGGCCAAAAGGAAGGAAGTCTTCCAGGAGAGAAAGTTTAGCTCTGCAGAAGAAGATGGTTCAAAAGGAGGCAGGGTGAGCTTTTCCAAGCCAAACTTAAGATCCCAAGCTGGAACTGTTTGGTCAAAGGGTATGAGAAAAGGAGATGCTCATTGAGAAAATGAGCAGAAGTAGCAGAGGCATGAATTTTTATAGAGTAGAAAGACCACTGTGTAGTAGAGGTCAGCTAAGTAATCCAGGATGAGAGGGATGGAGGCCTGTGCCATATTGGCCCCCTTGGCCTAGATCCAGGTGCAGAACCTTTTCCATCTGCATAAGCCTTTCTGGTGCTAAGGTGTCTGGCCTCACAGATAATATCCAGAACCGGTTTACAGAGGATGGCACATGGGTTTGGGGTTAGGGAATAAAGCCAAGCTGCCAAACAGTGTCTGCAATTGGGGATGCATGAATTCCCCTTCCCTCTGGGTTAGGAGGTTTGGAATCTGAGGAAGATACCACGGAGACAGCGTGGACAGGCTGCGCAACAAGGGGTACAGTGCTGTCTGGGCCAGTCTGGAGCTATATGAATGGTCCTTGGTTTTTCCTCCCTTATTTTGAGCAGTACCCTGGTAGTGAGAGATAGGGAAGGAAAGGCATATACCAAGAGGTTGACCCAGGGGAAGGGACAGGGCATCCACTTTCCAAGCCATGCAGTGATGCTCCCTGGTGCAGAATTTGCTGAGCTGATGGTTGGTGTGGGAGGCAAGGAGGTCGACCTTCGGGGTTCCCCATTTCTGAGTTATTAGGGTGAAGGTACTTCTGTTGAGCTGCCACTAGTGTGGATCCAGAAGGTTTCTGCTTAATTGGTTTGCCAGGGAGTTGAGAGAGCCTGGTAAGTATTGTGCTAACAGGTGTAGGTGCATGGTGGAGGCTGTGAGCCAAAGGGTCATGGCCGGCCTACATAGGAGGTTAGGAGCGAGTCCCTCTCTGCTTGTTATCATATCACACCACACTGGTGGTGTTTGTTTTGATCAGGAAAACCCCTGTAGAGAGCAGGGGGTTGAAAGCTATCAAGGCATGTTGCACAGCCATCATCTTTTTGACGGATGTGCAGGGGGATTTGCTGTGGGCTCCACTGGCCCTGTATGCACCTTCCGCCCAGGTGTGCACCCCAAGCGTAGTCAGAGTCTGTGGTGAGGGTCTGGGCAGAGGAGTGTGGGGAGAAGGGCAGTCACTTGTTGTGGGAGCATGCTGTTGCCCACCAAAGAAATTCCTTTCTGAGGCAAGGAATTATAGGTAGAAGAGTTTCCAGGTCTTGAGAGTGTTGACACCAAAGGCTCTTTAGGTACCACTGAAGTTTCCTCATATGCAGTCTGACGTATGGAATGAGGAGCATGCAAGATGCCATGAACCCCAGGGCTTGCAAGATTTTCCTTGCAGAAAGCTGGGGCCTGGTGACCAGTTGAGAGAAGTAGGCGGACAGGAAAATTTGTTTCTCTGGTGTAAGGTATGCTATCTGGGATGATGTGTCCAGACTTGTGCCCAGGAAGACTATCCTTTGGGTGGGCACTTGTTTTGATTTCTTTTCACTGATTGTGTACCTCAGGGAGGTTAGTAGGCTCTTTACAAAGGTCAGGTGCTTGAGCAGCTTTTCCTGGCTGGCTGTCTGAATAAGGCAGTTGTCTAAGTAGGGATACATTTGAATATTTCTTTGTCTGCAAAAGGCAATGGCCAGAGCAAGACATTTTGTGAAAACTTTGGGAGCAGTAGATAAGCCAAAGGGAAGTGCAGAGAACTGAAATGGAGATCCTGCCCTGAAGCGGAGATATTTTCTGCACGATTCCCTGATAGGAATATGGAGGTAAGCCACTTTTAGATCCAGAGTGGCTAGCCAAGCGTCCTTGGACAGCATGGGTAGCAGCTGCTGAAGGGTGAGCATTCTGAATTTTAGGATGACCAGGAAGGTGTTCAGAATGGATAGCTTGAGGATGAGGCGCCAGGTGCCCTCTTTTCTGGGCACCAGAAAAGTCTGGAGTCTGGCCTATCTGTTCTGCAAGAATGTGCTCTACTGCCTTCAGAGAGAGCAGGGAATGGATTTGCTTTTGAGCCTCTGCCCACTGATTTGGTGGTAGATCTGAGAACCCTTTTGGGGTTGGAAGGGTGTGGAAGGAGAATTTGTATCCGAGACACAATGTTCAGAACCCATTGGTCCTTGGTAATGGTGGCCCAGGTGCTTGAGTGAAAGGACAGTTCTCTTCCTACGGGTAAGTGAAGGTGGGCAGAGGGGAGGTTGGGAGGAGGGGAGTCATTGTGAGTTCTTACCATAAAGGGGTGGCTTACAACTCCCTGGTTTTAAAGTGGAGGTAGTCCACTGCTTAGGTCTCACCATTCCCTGGGACTGCTATCTGAGGGGAGGGGGTCTGTTTACTCTGAGCAGGAAAGGGTCAGTGCTTGGAGGGGAAAATGCCTGCTGAACCTAGGGGGCTGGCATGTAAGAAATCTTTATCTGTTTGCATAGATTTTGCTTTTTCTTCCATCTTTAAGACCTCTTCTGCCTTATTGCCAAATAAGTTATCTTTGTGCAAGGAGGCATCCAACAATTTAGATATGACATGGTCTGGCAGGGGTTGTTCTTTAAGCCATGCATGTCTTCTAATTACAGATCTAGTGACTGATGCCCTGCAAGAAGCTTCTAGAGCATCAAAACCACAGTGCAAAGTGTGTTTAGTTACTTGACTTGCAGAATGCACTAAGTCTTGT
>NC_056727.1:1119052157-1119054697 GCF_019279795.1 Protopterus annectens
GACTGCACAAACCTAGTCTCCAGTTTAGCAGCACAGCTTAAGTGATGTGGTCCTTCATAGAAATCCATTTCTTATACACTTTTAACTACACAGTAAACATTAAAACAGTTACCATGAAATAAAGTGGCACCCTGAAATAAAGGGCAACAGTATAAGGATGCATATATAAATCAGTGTCACTTAAAATTATACTGTGTATGCAAGTGCAACCAGTGAATGTAATGCTACCTCAGTATCAAAACCAGAATGCGTCAGAACAGCTGACTTTGTCCATAGATACCGAATCACATTCTTTGCGTTGCACAAACAGCTGACGTATCCCAGAGCGTGTTGTATATTATATCGAAAATATGCAGTACATGCAAACCTCATCTTGTGCACCTCTGCACATTTAGCCTGCCAACGAATTAAAAAGGTGAGAATTCATAGGTGTATACTAGGCAAACTACCAATAGGGCCCTTATAAGAACAGCTGTGCAAGCCATGTGTGACCCACAAATTTCATTTTTTTTTTTTTTTTTTTTTATATATTGGGGGTGATTTGACTGCCTCTGTACATCACAGACATAGCAGCCAGACCAAGGGTGAATTTCCAATTGCCCATCCATTGGTCCAAGATGCGGTTAAACAAGGACAAGGAGGAACTCTGCTTCACATGCACAGGGAGCATGACCCACTGAAAGGGAATTCTCCAAGATACCTCTGTCCCTCAAACATGTTCTACTTATCTCACAAGCACAATTTATGTCAATCTAGTAAATTTGATGCTGTTTGTTTTGCAAATGTGGAAAAGGTTCATCAAAACAGGGTCCAGGGATTACTTGAGACGTACCTCCCTGGACTACATGAAAGGAGACATGGAAGAGCTCTCGGATCATGTGGCCCAGGCAGGTATGACCCTAGCCTTAAGTAGCATCCTGCCTTCGACCAGAATACCACCACAGTACAAGGACACAATGACTGATTTCAACAACTGGCTAAGCTTCTGGTGTCATTCAAAAGGGATCCAGTATCGGTCTGCCTGGGATGACATGATTGACAGAACACGATGCATTGTCAGAGATGGTTTGCACCTGTCACCCCTGAGATTCAGGTTACAGGCTAAGGCTCTTGCCACCCCTATAGTGCCTTTTTAGGCAAAGTTCAAAAGGACAAAGCCACCACCGTAACGGGTACAAGCATGCAAAATCTGAAGTTAATGCTACTCAATGCTAGAAGTCTAAACCTCAAAATGCACCCTCTCTCGAGGCACTCCAAAAAATGGAGAACATCGATATCTGTGCAGTAACTGAGATCTGGTTCAAGACTCCAGAGAGCACCCCTGCAATACCAGGCTACAACTCTTACCATACTTTTCAGCCACCAAACCAGGACTGAAACACTAAAGGTGGAGGAGTGTCCATATTCACCAAGAATATTCACAACACCAGGCTAGTTGCCCAACACAATGCATCTGTAATTCTCCAGGTGCAACTAACACTAGGTACGACTGCAATCCAAACTGTAGCTTGCTACAGATCTCCCACCATGCCCCAAGATGCGCACTACACCTTTCTAAACATACTGGAAAATATTGATACACAACCAAACACCCTAATACTGGGTGATCTCAACTACCCTGCCATTAAATGGGAAAACTACTCCTGTATCTACACCTTTGCACAACGGTTCTTGGAATTCATAAATTCCAACGCACTGGATCAACTAGTCCTTAGTCCCATCAGGGGTTCCAATATCCTAGACCTGGTCATTACCAACACGAGAAATTGATGCTCCACACCTATGGTCACCCCCTCGTTGGTCAGGTATGACTATAAGCTAATCACCCTTGACATCCACATCCCACCACACCAGTAAGTAAACCTCTTTAAAAAAAATTTTCGAAAGCAAACTTCATGGTACTCACGTCAGAAATGACCAGCTTCATGACACCCATGTAGATGGAAACAAAGTTCAACTGCTGAATCCTACAAGGCACTGTACGAGCACATCCACTCATGTATGAATCGTGCCATCCCCAACAGAATAAAGATGATCTCCTCCAAAAAAAAAAAAAAAGGAAGCTTACCTGGTGGTCCCTTGCCATAAACAAACTTTACAACAAAAGAAGAAACTGTTGCAGAAAAGAGGAAAATCCCAGGATGCAAAAAACTCCCTTACCAGCCTCAGTAAGAAGCAGAGATCCCTCAAAATCCTCCAAAACTAGTTATGAAAATAAAAATCGCCAAAGATTCCAAAAACAACTACAAGGCATTCTATAGCTACGTCAAAAATCTAAATGGAAATGTTCAGATCTGCTCTAACTACAACAGAGTGTCATTAAATATAGTCGTCCCAAGGATACTGGCAGATCGATTCAGTGCAAACTTCACCCCCCTCTCAACCCCTAAAGGGCCCATCTCAAAACCGAAAGATTGCCAAATTCCAGTAATAATGGCCACACAGGTAAAAACGCGCTCTCCAAAGTTAAGAATGAGCATCCATGGGACCAGACGACAACACAGGCTGTGTACTACATGAACTACAAAATACCCCCCAAA
>NC_056727.1:1119055197-1119065197 GCF_019279795.1 Protopterus annectens
ACCAATCCTACTTCGGTTCAGCTGTTGTGGCTTGTCTTTCGGCTTTTCAGTTGGAAGCCATACAGCGGAACTCCGGTCCGCTAATGATTGGCAGTAGATTTTCACAAACGCTGAGGTGCCAGCTCGACGTCCAACCTGCAACGAAGGCACGCCCATTTTATGCATGCCTTTCGAATGCCCACCCAGCTGTGGGGAGGACATGCAGACCCCACACAGAAGGCACTCCCCGCACTCCAGCCAAGAATCTAACGGGAGAACCTCTTCCTGTGAGGCAACAACATTACCGCTGCACCAACACTTCGGTTCAGCTGTTAATGTTAAAATTACAAATCATGCACAACTTAGTCTTTAGTGTACAACAGACAGACTATCAACAAAGCAAGGCTACAAAGGTGCAGTTCCTTATCCCTATGATAAAATGGGCAAGTGACCTGACCCCTGAATGGAAAGGATTGTTTTCTAGTTTGTTGTGCACAACAAAATCATAATAAAAATAAAATCCAGTAAAGATTCATAAGTGTTAAAAGGAAATGAAGCACAAGAGAGAAGCAAAAAGGAAACTACCGGCATTCATGTAGTACATATAATCCGTAGCCCAAAGCATAGCCAGCTAACAAACCATAAGTTTCAAGGACATATGTGGCGCATAGACAACTCAGGACAGTTCATGTCTTTTGCAAGGTACTATAATGACAGCCATCCTCTCAGGGTCCCTAATTTTTCTGGGGTGTCCCTAATTTTGACTCAAATTTTAGCTCTGTCCTCTTAATCCCCTCTAAACTGGTGATATTTGGAGAGAAGTAGTGAGTTACACTTAATAAAGGCAATATTTACAGATAAAGACTTATTTTACTAAAGAAAATGGATTACACACAATGACTGGCCATTAACACACAAAAAGGAGCACGCTGATTTGTCAGCCCAACCAGTTTGCCCATTGCAGATAGAGAACATACCAATGATAAAAAGTCAGGCCACTACTGAGCGGCAAGACCTTTTTCTATTCTTATGTGGTAGACACCTCTGAACTTGTGCAAATATTAAGTATCAAAGCAAACTTGCCTTCCTTATTCATATTCGTTTTAGCAAGTGATATTTATATACCCATCACCATGTAAATTACATTATAATACATTTGCTGAAACATACTAATTCCACAAAACACGAAACAAAAAGGTCCATGGGTTGGTAAACTATCGCATGCCCAAATACAGTGCAATGATTTCAGCCGAAGAAGTGTATAGCTTGAAATGCAGTTTTGAGTGATTAACATTGCACATTTCCAAAATTACAACGCTATAAAATTGGGCATCTAGAATACACGAAATGCCATCATAATCTTTTACTACATGCTAACTAAACATTTAACAAACACATTTTCTTCCTTAACATTAAGAGATAAAGTGCTTTGATACTTTCATTATTATACAGAAAATACAAGGAAAAGGCCAGTACATTCTGCAAACAAAAACAACCAATTTTCCTTGTATTTTCCAGTCTCTCTCATACCTCTAAACTGTTAGGAAGTTGCACTTTTTTTTCTTTAAAAAGCAACGGAGATAGTCCTTCCTCCATGGTTTCCTTGCTAAACCTGTGAGGTTCTGCGTAAGCCTGGGAGTGCAAGTCCCACACGCATCCACAGTACATCAAAGAACAGAATCAGGAAACAATGCAGAACACCATGATGCCATTATACAAAGACATTATTTAAGAAAAGAAAGACATTTTTTTCTTAAATAATGTCACTGTATAATAGTACTAACCAACTCCGTGGTGTGGTATATTGAAGACTTACCCATGCTTGGTTTTGTTTAAGCAAATTGAGCTTATTCCTCATGATTAAAACACACCAACTGTAGGTAAATCTTCAATATACCACACCAACGCCATTGGTTATTGCTACATTAATTCACATTCTCTTATTCTGATAATATGTCAAGTTAGTAGTACTAATTTTTAAAAGCGTCCTTGATTCTGCGGAGATTTGTCCCCAAATTAGTTGGGAGATATGCTGATAAGTGCCTCATGTCCATGTCAGTTCAAAAATTCTGATATATTCTGTTGAATGTGCTGGGCATGCTCAGTATAAACATTTTTTTTTTCCAATTTCACGGTGCACCAGTGCTGGGACAACTTTTATATTTGAAGCAAGGGGTGATGAAATCTAAAAGGAAAAGTAATGAACAAGAACATAAGTATGACCTGCCTATACACATGATTGATGTACAAAATAGGGTTCTGTTTTGGGTCCCTTACTATTCTGTGTGTATATGCTTCCTCTTGGACATTTACAGCGGATATAAAGTTTACATAACCTTGTTAAAATGCTAGGTTTTTGTGATATAAAATAAAGGAGACCACAATAAATCATTTCAAAACTTTTTCCACCTTCAATGCGACCTATAACCTGTACAAGTCAACTGAAAAACAAATCTGCTAGGTGAAACAATATAAAAAATAAAAAAACATACAATAAGCTGATTGCATACGTGTGCACACCCTTAAACGAATACTTTGTTGAAGCACCTTTTGATTTAATTACAACATTCAGTCTTCTTGGGTAGGAGTCTATCAACATGGGGCATATTGACTTGGCAATATTTGCCCACTCTACCTAGCAAAAGTGCTTCAAATCTGTCAGATTGCAAGGGCATCCTTGTGCACAGCCCTCTTCAGGTCACCCCACAGATTTTCTATTGGATTTAGGTCTGGGCTCTGGCTGGGCCATTCCAAAACTTTAATTTTCTTCTGGCGAGGCCATTTTGTTGACTTGGATGTATGCTTGGGGTCATTGTCGTGTTGAAAGGTGAAATTCCTCTTCATCTTCAGCTTTCTAGCAGACGCCTCAAGGTTTTGGGCCAAAAGTGTCTGGTACTTGGAACTGTTCATAATTCCCTCCACCTTGACTAAAGCCCCAGTTCCAGCTGAAGAAAAGCAACCCCAAAGCAGGATACTGCCCACCACCATGCTTCACCATGGGGATGGTGATCTTTTGGTGATGCAAAGTGTTGTTTTTGCGCCAAATGTACCTTTTGGAATTGTGGCCAAAAAGTTCAACCTTGGTCTCATCAGACCAGAACACATTTTTCCACATGCTTTTGGGAGACTATGTATTGTGTTGCAAATTTTAGCCAGGCCTGGATGCTTTTCTGTGTAAGGGTTCCATCTTGCAACCCTACCCCATAGCCCAGGCATATGGAGAATTTGGGAAATTATCACATGTAGTACACAACCAGTACTTGCCAGAAATTCCTGCAGCTCCTTCAGTATTGCTGTAGGCTTCTTAGCAACCTCCTTGACCAGTTTTCTTCTTGTCTTGCCATCAATTCTAGAGGGATGTCCAGTTCTTTGAACATCACTGTTGTCCCATATTTTCTCCACTTTTTGATAACTGTCTTCACTGTGTTCCATGGTATATCCAATGCTGTGGAACTTTTTTGGTACCCTTCTCCGGATACCTTTCAACAATGAGATCCCTTTGATGCACTGTAAGCTCTCTGCGGACCATGGCTTTTGCTGTAGCAGGCAAGTGAGTAAATGTCAGGAATATCCTACTAGGACAGATGAACTTTATTTGGGGTTAATCAGTCTCTCTAATTTATTTGAGGTTAGGTGTGTACCCAAAAAGACTAAATGCTGTCTTCTTCTTTCAGCTTTTCCCAGTTAGGGGTCGCCACAGCAGATAATCTGTCCGCTCATGATTGGCAGTGGAGTTTTACAGTGTTGAGTTGCCAGCCCGGCACCCACCCTTCCACAGAAGGCACACTCTCACACCTAGGGCCAATTTAGAGTGTCCAATCCACCTACTGCACGTCTTTGGGATGTGGGAGGAAACCGGAGCACCAGGAGGAAACCCACGCGACCACAAGGAGGACATGCAGACTCCGCACAGAAGGCACCCCAGCAGAGAATCGAACTGGAGAACCTCTTGTTGTGAGGTGGCAACGCTAACCGCTGCACCACTGTGGCCGCCCAATAAGACTAATTGCTGTAATTAAATAAAAAGGTACTTCAAAGTATTAGTTTAAGGGTGTGCACACTTACGCAACCAGCTTATGGTACATTTTTAATTTTTTATATTTCTCCCCTAACAGAGTGGTTTGTTTTTGAATTGAATTGTACAGGTTATAGGTCACATTAGGTGGGAAATGATATAAAAAAAAAAAAAAAAAAAGGCTACAATAAATCATTTCAAATCAGAAAAGCCTGGCATTTTAACAGGGGTGTGTAACTTTTTATATCCACTGTACTAAGGGGAAAGGAGAGTGGCATACCATTGCTATGGGATGATATCCAGACCTATTCCTACTTTCCCCAAGATGAGACTTGTATTTACTCACTGGTTGATGACTTCGTAGCCATTCATTCTTGTCTCGCAGGGAATTTTTTAAAATAAAAAGTACAGTTTTGTACCTACCATAAATGTAGATGTTAGAGGATCCACATTGCTGCAGTCCTAACTATTGGGTAGTCCGCTGTCCAGTCGGCCCGAATACCAAAGTATATGGCTGACGTCGGTCAGGGCGCATTAGACTGACGTCAGTACGTCAGGGTACTAATGCGCATGACCGACGTCATATCCTCAGTCTTTTCTTGCCCCAGATGTCAGAAAACCCTGAAAAGATAAGGCCAAAAACCAAAAACTCCCAACATATCTGCACCAAAATATATATATATATACAAAATATACAAAATTAGCAGAATATAACCTCACCTACACCACCACCCCTAAACACAGAGGGGAAGGAGGGAGGGTAAATTGACTGCAGCAATGTGGATCCTCGAACATCTACATTTATGGTAGGTACAAAACTGTACTATGTTCTTCATTCCACATTGCTGCAGTCCTAACTATTGGGTAGAATCCCAAAGCAGAGGTAAGGGAGGCTGGCAAATCATAAGGAAGCAGGAGCTGATAGCATGCCTTGCAAAATAGCTGTGGCAAAACCAGCCCTAGACTTAGAGTAGAGAGGAAGGTGGTAATGCTTAGAGAAAGTATGCACTGAACTCCAAGTAGCTGCCTCCAAAATATCCTTAGTTGCCACCCCTTAAAAAGCTGTTGAAGTGGCAGTAGCCCTAGTGGAATGAGGCCTAATCCCAGCTGGAATCTCCTTGCCATGATGGGAATAACAAAATGCAATGCAAACCCAATCCACCTAGAAATAGTTTGTTTTGACACAGGCTTGCCCCGAGAACTCAAAGCAAAAGAAACAAACAACTGCTGAGACTGCCTAAAATCCTTAGTCCTGCTCAAATAATAACGCAATTGCCTGTGTACATCTAAAGTGTGCAAAATCTTTTCCCCTTTATTTTGGGGATCTGCATAAAACGTAGGCAAATGAATAGTTTGGTTTAAAGCCACACTAGAAACCACTTTAGGCATAAAGGAAGGATTAGTACGTAATGATACCCTATCCTTACGAAAAATCAAAAAAGGCTCAACCGCCATAAGGGCCTGTAACTCAGAAACCCTTCTTGCAGAAGTAATGGCCAACAAAAAGGCAGTCTTCCATGACAAGTATTGCAGTTCAGCCGTAGCTGCAGGCTCAAAAGGTTGTAGAGTAAGTTTCTCCAACACAAAATTGAGATCCCAAGCAGGAGTAGGAGCTCTACGTGGGGGTCTTATATTCTTAGCCCCTCTAAGAAATTGCTTGAACAAAGGATGTGAAAACAATGGTGGGTCACAATCATAGTGAGCTGAAATTGCTGCAGCATGAATCTTAATGGAAGAGAAAGACAAACCTTTGTCCAATAACTCAGTAAGATATTGAAGAGCCACACTCAAATTAGGCTCTGAAATCTCCAAATTCTTTGCTGCAGTCCAAAATAAAATCTCTTCCATTTTTCTGTTACACTTTCCTTGTACTAGGTCTTCTGGCTTCCATAATCACATTTAAAACTTGTTGAGGAAGTTGAGACCTGTTGTCTTTCAAAACAGAATATGCCAGGCTGTTAGATGAAGAGAGTGAAGCTTGACATTGAGCAGACGACCGTCCTTCTGAGACAACAGATGTGGAATCAAGGGTAAAGGCCATGGAGGCTTCTTTACCAGACTCCTCAGTAATGGGTACCAGTGCTGCCGAGGCCAATCTGGAGCTATTAAAATCATCCTTGGCTTGTCTTGTCTGACCTTTAGAAGCACCTTTGGAAGAAGAGGCAGAGGTGGAAACGCATACACATGAAGATTTTTCCAACTGAAAGAAAGAGCATCCACTTTCCAAGCTGTGTGATGAAACCTCTTTGTGCAAAACTTTGGCAGCTGGTGGTTTAGTGGAGAAGCGAACAGATCTATGTCTGGAGTTCCCCAGGACACTGTCAACTTTTGAAATACATGAAGATCCAGTTTCCACTTGTGGGGATCCATGATTTGTCTGCTTAACACATCTGCTAAGGAGTTCTGTGCTCCCGGCAGAAACCTTGCCTGAAGAGTTAGTTGCAAGCTTAGCGCAGTCTCCCATAAAATCATTGCTTGCCTGCACAATGGGTAAGAATGTGTTCCCCCTTGTTTGTTGATGTACCACATGACAGTTGTGTTGTCTGTTAGAATCAACACCTGCCCTGGAAGAAGTAACTTCTTGAAAGCCATTAATGCAAACTGGACTGCTAACATCTCCTTCATGTTGATATGTAGATGCTGTAGTCTGGCAGGCCACTTGTCTTGTATCCACTTTCCATTTAGATGAGCTCCCAAGCAATGTCTGAGGCATCTGTCGTTAGAATTTGACTCGCCTCTGGCCGGGTCACAGAGAGTCCCTTGTTTAGGTGACATTCCTGAGCCCACCACAAAATTCCTTTTGAATGCAAGGTATTATTTGAATGACAGTGTCCAAATCCTGGCAGTGCTGTGTCCATACATTTTGAGATACCATTGTAGCTTCCTCATATGCAGTTTGGCATTGGGAAGCACCAGAATACAAGATGCCATGAACCCTAAGGCTTGAAGGACTGTCCTTGCAGTCAGCCCGGACTGAAGAGATAGTTGATGGAAGTAACTGGAAAGATTCTTTTGTTTGTCCGGGGTTAAAAGGCCATCTGGGCTGCTGTATTCAGTCTCACACCCAGAAAGCACATGTCTTGAGAGGGTACTAGACTGGACTTTATTTCGTTCACAGAATACCCTAGGCATCTTAGCACTGCTATGACATATTCCAAATGCTGTAGAAGGTCTTCCTTTTCTTGAGCCAGAATCAGGCAATCGTCCAAGTAAGGATAGATTTGAATTCCTTTTAGCCTGAAGTAAGCTATCACTGGAGCCAGAACCTTTGTGAATACTCTGGGCGCAGTAGATAAGCCAAAGGGCAATGCAGAGAACTGATAATGAGAATTTCCAGCTCGAAAACGCAGATACTTTCTGCAACTTAGTCTTATAGGCACATGAAGGTAAGCTTCCTTGAGATCTAAAGTTACCATCCAGTGATCCTTGCCCAGCAGAGGTAAAAGCTGTTGTAACGTCAACATTTTGAACTTGGGAATGTCCAGATAAGTGTTGAGGATAGATAAATCCAAAATTGGTCTCCACGTGTTCCCCTTCTTGATTACTAGGAACAGGCGAGAATACACTCCTAAGCCCCTAACTGGCACAGGAAACCGCTGAATGGCCCCTATTTGGAGTAACTGAGAAATTTGCTTGTGAGCCTCTTGTCTTTGTAGAGGAGGAATGTCTGGCATGCCTTTGAAAGGAGGCAAGGTGTGGAAATAAAACCTGTAACCGTGGTGAATGATATCCAGAACCCATTTGTCTTGGGTAATTAAATCCCAATTTTCTTTGAAAAGAGACAGTCTTCCTCCTAGAGGTGCCGCCAGGCGAAGGTACTGGCAGCTGAAAAGGCAGGTCATTGGGTCTGCTTACGAAAGGACTGACCCCTGCCCTCACCAGAAGTCTGAGCAGGTGAACTCCCTGTCCTAGGCCTAAAAGCACCTTGAGCTCTGCCCCTACCACGTCTAGACCTACCCCTAGACTGGGAATCATAAGCAGGATAAGTCCATCCCTTAGCAGGCCAATTTCTACTAAACTTCAGAGGCTGCACCTGCAAAAAATCCTTAACAGTTTGCATAGACTTAGCCTTGTCCTCCATCTTCTTTAAAACTGCTTCCACAGGCGAACCAAACAACACATCAGACTGTAAAGGAGCATCCAAAATCCTTGTCTTAACATGCTCAGCTAAGTTCTGATCTCTCAACCAGGCGTGCCTACGAAGAACAGAACCAGTGGCAGCCACCCTGGAGGAGGCCTGCACAGCATCAAAACCACATTGCAAGGAATGTTTACCCACTTGTTCAGACACATGAACTAAATCCTGCAACTCTTTACACTCAATACCTTCCGCCAGAGCATCCACCTTAGATTTCAACTGTGAAAGAAGATAATTCTGATATTTTAACATGTGAAACTGACAATTCAACGCCTCATGGCTAAAATGGAAGAAGTATACACTTTCTTTCCCCATCTATCCAAAGCCCTTGCCTCTTTATCAGGAGGGACAGGATTTTTAACAACTGAGGCCTTCACACCTTTAGGCCCCTGAGAGACAGTTTCGGGTCTGCCCTAGGACTCTTAAAAGATACGTATGAGCTTCAGGCACCCTATAATACCTATCCGGTTTAACTGGGGCAGGAGGCAAAGAATCAGGATTCAGGGAAGCCTCTGCAAAAACATCTTCCACCACATTCAAAACAGGAGGTATAGCTATAGGCCTATGCTGGGGTAAAACAAGAATTCCTAAGCCTTTTCCTGAATCAGAGAAATCTTGACCTTCCCATTTAAAATGCTCCCTCATGGAATGCAGAGTCTCTGAAAATGAAAAATCCTCAGGAGGGGAAGCTGAAGGAGTAGAATCATCCACATCAGAAACAGAATAAGGAGGGTTCCCCTGCCAGGCTTCAGTCAAGACTCAGAAGCCTCGAGCATTGCTCAAAACTCTCAAACTCAGATTCCACTCTAGGCCTCTTATCAGGAGGGGGCATGGAACCCCTTATCATAGTAATCAAATCCTCTGCCATTTTAAGCATATGTTTCTTAGGCAAAGACCCTGAAGTACTAGGAGAAACCCCCACTGAAGCAAAACTCGGCCTGCCCCTCAAAGAAGCCTTGGAAACAGAAGGAGGCTCTGACCACCTTAGGAAGAGAGGGAAGAACAGCCACCTGAGAAGCCCCCTCAGCCTGGCCTACTTCCTGAGAGGATACATCCTGTAACAGTAAAGTCTCCCTGAGACTCCAAAGAAACACCTGGCAAAACCTCCGGCTCCACTGAGCCCTCTAAAGAACCGACGTCTGGGACTGTCGGTTCCTCCACTCTAGGCTTTGCTGTTTTGTCCTTGCGTTTTTCAAGCGGTGTCGGAGCATCCGACGGCATTTTATAATTACAACGCTTCCCAAACTAACCTGGCACAGTCTAACCTTCTCTTAATAGTGCGTTTGTTAAATCTAGCACAAGAACGGCATCCAACAACGTCGTGCTCAGGCCCTAAACAAGGTATACACAAAGTATGGTAATCCCTATGAGGTATCTGTTTCCCACAAGAAATACAGTTATTCACTTTTTCTGACATCCGGTTAAATACTGAGGCAAGAAAAAACCAAAATATTCCCCAACGGGGTACTTAGCCAACTTTGATTCGGTCTGAAACCCTGGCTTCAGAAACTTTCAGAACGCCAACCTGCACTCGCAAAATTGCTTCTGCATCGGACCATGCGGCAAAAAAGACTGAGGATATGACGTCGGTCATGCGCATTAGTACCCTGACGTACTGACGTCAGTCTAATGCGCCCTGACCGACGTCAGCCATATACTTTGGTATTCGGGCCGACTGGACAGCGGACTACCCAATAGTTAGGACTGCAGCAATGTGGAATGAAGAACATCACAGCCAAGACGGAGACTGAAGCTGTACATGCAACTCAGACTTCTACCTTACCATTACCCAGGTACATCATATATGGCAGTGACAAGCTGGAATTTGTTCCATTGCCAGAATTAAGCACCTTATTCCTCATTCTGAT
>NC_056727.1:1119070197-1119207697 GCF_019279795.1 Protopterus annectens
TGAAGATCCGATCTGCAGTTACAGGGTTGAGGGACCACTCGTGAGGCATCAGGATGTTCCTGCTCAGATTATCCGCAATAAGGTTGGAACTCCCAGGAATGTGCATTGCTACAAGAAAGCGTTTGGAAGCTATTGCCCAGTGCCAAATCCTCATGGCTTCCCGACACAGAGCGAAGACCTGGTTCCGCCTTGCTTGTTGATATACCAGATGACTGACATGCTGTCTGACTGAATTGCTATGGTCCCAGAGGGTAAGGATGCACGGAATGTTTGCAACGCGAAGAGAACTGCCCTCAGTTCCAGGACATTTATGCGCAAATTGGCCTCCATGGTGGACCAGGTGCCTTGGACAGTCTTTCCCCTGGAAATGCCCCCCCCAAACAGGGAAGCGTCCGTGGTCACCATGGCCGTGGGTTGGGGAAGACAGAAAGGTCAACAAAGATTCGTTTGTGGCTTCATTCACCATAAAAAGTCTTCCTTGCAACGGTTTGTAAGACGTATAATGTGGTCGACTGGGGGAAATAAAAACTACCATTGTGCAGAAAGGAGCCACTGCAGGATTCTCATGTGCAGCCTCGTCAGTGGTACTAACATAACGGCAGCCGCCATGGAGCCTAAGAGTTGCAGTACAAGACATGCTGGTACATAGGTCTGAAGAAGAAGGTCTTGGATTTGGTGTCTTATTTTTGAAAGCCTGTGAGGGGGGGGAAGAGAAGCTTGACAGGATGTTGTGTCGAAAACCGCTCCAATAAATTCCAGTGTCTTCACTGGGGACATTTGAGATTTGTCCTTGTTGATTGTAATCCCAAAGCAGACAGCGAGACCTTGAGTGTAAGGAGAGGCTGCGGCCTAGGAGATTCTTGGTTGGAGCGGTAGGTAGGAAGTCAATTGTCTAGATATGGAAACACCTGGAATCCTTGTTGCCGAAGAAGAGTTACCACAACTGCCATACATTTGGTGAACACTCATGGGGGGGGGGGGGGTTGCTGTCGAGAAAACAAATGGCAGTGCCCTGAACTGGTAATGATTGGCTCTCAGCCGGAAGCGGAGAAACCTCCGGGACTGGGGATTCATCTTTGTGTGGTAGTACACATCCTGGAGGTCTAAAGAGCACATCCAGTTGTCCCTCCCTAGGAACGGAAGAATGGACTGTACTGTGACCATCTGGAATTTTTGAGGTTTGTTAAATTTGTTCAATAATTGAACCACACAATCTGTCCCAGTAATACTCAAAAAAATGCACCAGCACGAACACCAGTCCAAAAGATGTAAAAAACAGCAACAAATTTATTGTGAAAAGTATCCGTTTTTCACAATAAATTTGTTCCTGTTTTTTACATCTTTTGGACTGGTGTTCGTGCTGGTGCATTTTTCGAGTACTACTGGGACAGATTGTGTGGTTCAATTATCTCTTAGTGGACTGTTCTAGTTTTTTGGTATTTTATTAAATTTGTTCAATAGGCTGAGATCCAGGATTGGTCTCCAGTCCTCTGTCTTTTTTGGCACTAAAAAGAAACGAGTAAAACCCGGATCCTGTCTTGTCTGGTGGGACTGGTTGGACAACTCTTTCTTAGCAGCTTTTCTATTACTAAAGCTGCTAATTCCCTCTGATTGGGTGGTACATCGGGGATTCGTTTGATGGGTCTGGGAATTAAAATCGAATGGTATTTGGTAGCCTCTGGATATTATTCTCTGCACCCAAACATCGGTAGTAATAAGATGCCAGGCTGTTAAGTGTAGAGAAAAATGACCCCCGACTGGTTCCAGAGGAAAGCAAATGGGCAGCTGCTCAGGAGCGCTGGTAGGGTCTGCCAGAGAAAGAATGTCTAGCGCCCTGGTTACATGGACCCCCTCTACCCCGAAAGGGGCGTCTTCAGAGGAGTTTCCCCCTCTGCCCCAGGGAATTATTCACGAGTGTTACGAAAAGATCCTTGGGATTTCTTGAACCACATTTTTCCTCCCTTCTGGTTCCTGGAGTAGGACCTCCGGGGGTTGGAAAAGCATATGCTCACAGCAGACGAGGTCTTTCAGTCTCTCTCACTTCGTACAAGTGTCAAGTGTCTCTCGTACTTTGGGTCCAAAAAGAGCAGATTCGCCAACGGGTGCACCGACAAAGGAAGATTTAAAGGGGTCTGCGAAGTCACACAACCGCATACAAGCATTACGTCTCATGGCAATGCCTCATGCAGCAGCTCGACCTGCCCCCCTCAGTGTGAGATATCAAACGCATTGAGGAGTTCCAGCTGGATTCAAGGGTAGCTAGCTGCAAAGCGACAGTGTCACACACCTCATCAGGCAGTACCCCCGCCAAAGAGGAAGATATTTTGGAAATTAGGTCTCTCTGGAGGCGAGAGAAGTGTGCCAGATAGTTCAGCGACCGAATGAGGAAGGTCACTGAAGCATAGGTCTGCTTCCCTAGTCTGTCCATGGTGTGGGACTCCGTTCAGAGGATGGACAGTAGAACTATCTTCTGCCAGTTCCCTCTTGGTGGCCGCCGCCACGACCATATAGAATAAACTGTCAACTGCTTGAAACAGTGAGGCTGGTCTTAAGTGTAGATAAAATTTTGTCTGGCCTCCGTGGGACAAGTTCTACGTTGTCCGAGGCCTTCCAGGCACGCTGCACAATGAGCTTAAGGTCATCTGCTGGTGGGGTCACCCAGGAAGTAGATGGCTAGGCATGAAGAACACAGATTCTTCAGAAGAAGGGTTAGAGGACATCCAGTCTCCCCGCTGCTTGAGGATTTTGAGAATGTCTCCGAATGAAATGTCTGGGGGAGAATGTGGGGATTCTTCATCACACACAGTCTTCAATGATAGATTCCTCCAGGGAATCAAGGTGCTTGGTCTTGCACAGTTTCTTCCGGAGTGGCTCCCCAGTGGAATCTTCTGAGGAGGCCTCCAGAGAAGGGGTTCCCTTCAAAAGGAGGGGTCTTGCAACTCACGTGCCAGAGGTCCCAAAATAGGGGGTTGGGACAACTACATGGTGGGGGGTCTGATACAGATGTCATTGGTGCTGACTAAGACTACAGAGGCAAGGACCCTCTCCATCACCTGGAAAGCAGGCCCGTCCAAGGAGGGATGGGAGCCTGAAACTGGGAAAGACAACCTCTGAGCCAGGGTCACACCCAGCCCAGGAGGAGCCCACCTCCAGGTGAGGAGCTCCGAGAGGACTGGAAATTGGAGCCGTGGACATAAATGGCACCAGCAATAGAGTCCAGGAGGATGATAAACAGGGGAAGATGTAGTAAAAGATTCTGAGCCAAGCGGGACGGAAGGTATGGCTGGAATGGGCAATCCCCCAGCTGCCAGAAGCTGGTCAACAACCCGCACTAGATCCAATTCAGAAAAACTCCTGGTGGATCTAAAGGAGGCTGAAGGAGAATCAAAGTCTTTCTAGAAAGGGGCTAAACCTCTGCCCCAAAAAAGGGTCGTAAGTTGGAGTGCATCTTGTCAGATATTAGAGTTTTTGGAGCAGATGGAGCCAAAGAAATTATCGGCACCGTGGCTGGGGATGGTGCAGAAGCAGGTACAGTCATAGGAGCCAATGTCGTATCAAAGGACATGGCACCAAAGTCATTGGTGCTGGGATTATTCATGGACAGCACAGAGGGAAAAGATACAGAGCATAGTGCTGAAGAGGTCTGCAACGAGGGCGCCAGCAAAGCATGGAGCAGACTGTTCTATAACAGACAGAGATGCATGAACCAAGTGACTCCAGTTTTCCTTATGTTTTTTGGTCTTTGGAGGGGGTGAGACCTCCGACCCAGATAGAGCCTCCAAAAAAGGTGTTAAGCCTTTTAAAATGAGCTTATTTTTTACATTCTGCTTGTGTACGATTACTAAAACTAGCACAAATGTCAGTCAGCTTTAATATGATCCAAGCCCCACAGCAGACACGAGTGTGTCCAACGCTCACTCTTGTCACACTGTTTAAACCCCAACTTGGCTTTGTCTGACATAGTAAGGCAACAAAGCTATACTACAGAAAAAACAAATTGAGAGAAAAAGGTGAGAGAATACAAACAATGGTATTTAAAAAATACCACAAGTGGTAAGGAAGGGCCTATCAAAAGGCAGGAGAAAGGGACAGTACCAATAATGGTAGAAATTAAAATTACCAAGGTAAAGGGTAGGGAATAGAATTAGTTTATAGGCGATAGTGAGAAAAGGCTGAACGGACTAAAAATAAGAAATTTTGAGGAGAAACTATCTTAAAAATTACAATTTTCTACTTAGCTTTGAGAGATTTGGCTAACACATCTGTCAAGGAACGCAGCAAACGAGATCTGAAGTAACTAGGAGAGGGGCATTATAGGTAGGTCTTAGCTGAGAGTTTTTGGCTGTCGCAAGCTTAGAAACATCCGTATCGGTTCCGAGGACAGAACTGAAGTCCTATTTGTAATGAATAAACAAAGATTTACATCAGATCTACACTTCCAAAAGAAGGGGAATACTGTCCCAGTGAGATCTTGCTTGACTAACTTCTTAGCAGGTCCACACAATTGCACCAAGGTACAAGTCTTCTAGACTACGGTGTGGAAGTCCACCCCCCCAAAAAAAATTTATATACACACACAGAATATATATAGATATATACATATATACATTTATATATATATATATATATATATATATATATATATATATATATATATATATATATATATATATATACACACACACACACATATATATATATATATATCTATATCTATATACATATATATATATACACATATATACATATATATATATATATATATACATATACACACACACACATATATATATATACACACATATATATATATATATATATATATATATATATATATATATATATACACACACACACACACACACACACACACACACACACACACACACACACACACACATATATATATACACATACATACCACACACACATATACATATATATATATATATATATATATATCTATATACACATATACACACACATATATATACACAGATATACATACACACATCTATATATCTTTATAATATACACACATTTTTATTTATTTTTTATTTTAATTTTGTTTACCGGGATGGTCCGACTGGACAAGGTCCGTTTACAGCAGAGGCCCGGGGAGAAAAGCTCCAGTTTAATTAGGATAACATATTACAGTAAATAAACATATAATACCATATGTAGGCAATAGTATCTATTGAACAAGAAATTTCTAGACAGAAGTCAAAAGAGTAGACATTTGCAGTAAAAAAAGCAATTTACATATATACATTTAGTTAGCAAAGAGCAGTGTCAGATTTTATTAGGTACATGTTTTCCATGTAAAATATTTTGAGGAAATATATTTATTGGGGCATGAAAAGACAGATAGAAGTTGGTTGTAAAGGTAACAGATTGTGGTCTATGTGATACATGGACAGAGCCAAGAACTTTTGAATAGAGTGGTGCTAGCTGCAGAAGTCACAGATGGGGGGAGATTATTCCAAGTTTTGGCTATAGTGTGTGAAGAGAGATTTTCCTGCTGCATTATTTGCTGAGGTAGTAGTGAGGAGTGACTTGTTGGCGGAGCGGAGTGGACAATTTGGAGTGTGGCGGGTCAGTAGATGCCTTAATGCAGGAATTTTATCGGGTTGTTTTAGGATGTTATATGATAGAACAAGTTGGTGATATAGTAGCAGCTGTGGCAGTTCGAGCCATTGAAATTGTCTGAGAGGTATGCAGTGATGGGTTCTAAATGGGGTGTTTTTGGCAAACTTGGCAATTCTGTTATAACAGGACTCAAGTTTGTCTAGGTCAGATTTCCTAATGAGAGTGAGAATTGGGGCTGCATATAGTAGTGTAGATAGGAGATGGGTTTGAGCTAGGGTGACTTTAGCTTGATTAGTTAGAAAGTTCTTTTGCCTGTATAAGGAACCCATCTTTTTGTGCACCTTTTTTATAGTTTGAGAGATGTGGATGTTGAAGTGGAGGTTGTTGTCTATTTCGATGCCAAGGAGCTTGGTGTGAGGAGAGGGAGAGATGATAGTACCATTGGCGGAGGAGATTGAGAAGACTGGAGTTGTTTTTGATTTGTTTGGGGTAAAAAGTAGTAGTTTGGTTTTGTTAGGATTTAGGATAAGTTGTATGTTAGTTATCCTGTAGGGAGGTCAGGGATGGAGCTGAGCATATAAGGGTGGAATCATCTGCATATTGGATTAGTGAGGCATGCAGGCTACTTTTGTATAGGTTATTGGTAAATATTGAGAAGAGGTCCTAGTATGGACATAGTATAAACAAACATACAATACTATAAATGTAAATCTGTTTGAGGGAGGGGAGTTATCCTGGAAACAGGTTATAAAGATGAGCAATATTTGGCTTGAGAGTCCCTGGCCAAAATAGTAAAGTTTCTGTGAGGATGTGTGCCTCCATATACCTTCTTCAGGACAAGTGCCACTGGGTTAGGAGCAGAGCAGACCCAGCAGTTTGAGTGGCCACCTTAAATTTTAGAGACTGGAGGAACTACCCACGAATATTTCTTGGTCAATCTAAAGGCTTTCTGAAGAGTTTTTTTTCCCCTCCCCAGAGGAAGGCAAAGGGTCATTGCATCTTCTTTCTATTTTGATGCAGGACTTCATGACTTCAAGCTTGGGGAAATCCTAGGAGGGGGGGGGAGATAATGAGACCTCAGAGTTCTCCTATTCATCATCTAGGAGTAGGAATGAGGAATTCCAAAAGACAGTAAAGGTGTTCCTCTTACACCTGCATTTCCACAGGTGATTGTGGGGGGGGGGGGTATTAGGAAGGTGACAAATGCCTGTAATCTGAAGTGGAAGAGGACGTTCCTAAATCCTTCTTAAAGCCTGGTGTCTAAGGATGAAGCCTAGTCATGGAAGAATGGAAGTGGACTTTCTTAAAATCTCTCCTTTATTACTATTTTTACTTTCCTAACCCTGGTTGTCTTCATGGAGGCTCAGACATACAGATGTTATCTGTTCTTGAAAGCCATTTCTTGCCATAAAGCATTGCGAGGATGCAGCCGATAAGAAAATGCCTTACACATCTGTATTGTCACAGCACAGTCCTAGTCACTTGAAATGGATGTACTCAGAAATACAGTCAAGGCTGGAACTCTTATCAGTGGCTTGTTGCAGTATGCTTTTCCTATATATATATATATATATATATATATATATATATATATATATGTTACAAAAGGATAAAGAAATAATTAAGACAACAGCCTTTGACATAGTTTGAGTTTCAGATACAGTTTTCCTTCACCCAAGTTAGGGAGAGGGAGTGTGTGTGTGTCATTTCCTGGCTTGCAAATCTCATCTAATTAGAGAAGCTGTTTTTAGCCGTTATCAAGATCATTCAATTTCAGGCTATAAAAAGGCTTTAAAAAGGACTGTTCTTGCTTTCGGCTTTTCCCGGTTAGGGGTCGCCACAGCAGAACACCGGTCCGCTAACGACTGGCAGTAGATTTTTACGGGTGCCGAGGTGCTAGTTCGACGCCCAACCTTCAAAGAAGGCAAGCCCATTCTCTACATGTCTTTCAAACGCCACTCGACCGTGGGGAAGATATGCAGACTCCACACAGAAGGCGCTCCAGCCGAGAATCTAATGGGAGAACCTCTTGCTGTGAGGCAACAATGCTACCGCTGCACCACCGACTGTTATGGGCACAAAAATATCATGTATACATATAACACACATCTACCTTACTATAAACATATACACAATCTAAACATGTCAGCACCACAACGACAACATTGATTTTTAACTTTCTCCTAACCTTGAGTGTTCTTATGGGTAGACAGGACATGATCTCTTCTTCCTGGAAGAGAACTTCTTGCCCACAATAAATTGTGAAGGCACAGCTGACTATTCCTAACCAGTCCTATTCACTAGGAATAGGAATGAGAAATTCTGACAAGCCTGCTTATCCATTGTAAAAAATATCACTTTGTTTTTCTTTTAAATTTAGTGAGAGTCTTTCACATGCTTTTCCTCCTTGGTGGCTAGACCACCTATGAAAATTTATTGAAAAAAATGAAATGAGATCTAGCATTTTTTTTATAAATAAAAGTGGTATTTTTTTTATATGAGGTTCAGTTCCATCTTCCTTCTCATCTTCAGACTATAAAAGGTTTAGCAGGGAAAAGAATGCAGCTTTACATTAGAGTATAAAATTAGGGTTGCGAATTTTGAGCCCTCATAGCTTTAAGGCACAAGTGGGTGTGAAACAGGAAAACAGCTTCAGTAACCTTGCTGTGGGTTTTAATTAGCAAAATACTCTGGCTACCACATCTGAAAGTGATACTTTCATTAGGAACTTGTTTGCTCTTGCAATATCATCGGATTTCCCCTAGTGGTGGGAGAAACTTGTGCTTTGTGTTTTAAAATGTTCAACAGTATGGAAATATTCCTTTAGAGATAAGAATGGGTTGCATTTAGGGCATAGTTGTCCTTTAAGGGAAACAAATATACAACATGTTTTTTTAGGGCATAGTTGTCCTTTAAGGGAAACAAATATACAACATGTTTTTGTATTATGTCCTCTTAGCTTAAACTGTTAAGAACTTATAGCAGGTATCCCAATCTACTCCTGTCTTTGAAGTTGAGTTTATTCATCTTGTGAAATACATTTGTAAGAATGAGATTGCTTGGACAAAATTGTCTAATCTGTTAGTGTTCTATGTATATTGCTTTTTTAGTTTAGACAGACATAGTATATAGTTTGTTTTTTTGTTACTATACTATTAAGTTATTGTGTTATAAAATAAATAAAACATTCTGGGGAAAAAAAGAACTGACAGCAGGTCTGACTTCTCTGAACGAAGAAGTTGACACTGCAGACTTCAAATATTTGAAATAGGCATTGTTAGAATGTGATATACTGATTTCACATGCTAAACACTGGCTGAAATGTACATTTTAACAAGAAGCTAAGCAACATTTGATTTGTTGCCATCATTTTTAATATGCAGTGCCTCATTTTAACTTCTCCAATTGTAACGCAAGATGTTTACAAGACCTCTAATTGTAACTTAAGATGTTTACAAGACAGTTATACACTGAAAAGGTAAATCTTTAAGTTTGAAAAAAAAAATTTTCATCATTTGTGAATATGAAAATATGCACAGTGTTTTATTACTTACTGCTAATGCAACAATTCTCCCATTCTAGATACGTTAACAGGGTCTCTCAATTTATTTTGTGGCTGACATGGGAGTACATTTAAACTTGACTTGGTGAGGAGACTCTGTGGACCAACTTCTCAGGTAAAAAGATCAAGTTAAAGTGCTCTTCTAAACTGACTGAAGGAGCACTCACGTTTCTGTGCTTGGCATGTGGTCTGTTGATCCCATATGCTTAGGAATTGGTCTGTCCCATGATTCATACAGGACTGGGGTCTTGCCTGCCTACCCACCCTAAAGCAAATCCATTCCTCCATTTTATTTACCAAGTTCACTTGTTACAATGTCTGCATTTCTAAACCTACAACTTGCCATGGTGATTAGATGTGTTCTTGGTATTATTTCTGTTTCCTCCACAATGGGGTTTAAGTCTTTCGGCTTTTCCCGGTTAGGGGTCGCCACAGCGAACCTCCTGTCTACGAATAATTGGCAATGGATTTTTATGGTGCCGAACTGCCAGCCCAACATTCAAAGAAGGCACACCCTTTCACGTACGCACCTACCTGCATGTCTTAACGTCAGTCGACCGCGGGGAGGACATGCAGACTCCACACAGAAGGCGCTCCAGCCAAGAATCGAACAGGAGAACCTCTTGCAGTGAGGCGATGATGCTAACTGCTGCACCACCGCAGCCTACCCACAATGGAGTTTAAGTGTACACTCCAAATCCAGTTCAGCACTGGAAAGTACATGGCTCCACTTTACTTTCAATACTGCACTTACAATCTTAAAAATCTCCTAATTTTAACATCTGAAAACTCTGCTGCATTGCAATACTTGCCTTCATCACAATATGGTACCTTTTACACAAAATTATACAACCTATTGAGCAAATAATGCTTAAGTAATGCATTACTGTATACACACACGGAGTTGCTCTTTGGCAAAGTAGTGAAACTGTGGGCATTATTTAAATTCTTCTGTATGTAATGTGAACTACTTTTTCCTCAGTTTTGTTTTTAACACTGTTAGAACTTCAAATCATGAGGTTAAAATTAGTTAAAACATAGGCAAACAAATTTATATAAAAAGAAAAAATAGGCCACATTAACTTGATCCATCTCAAACATTACATCACTCGCACACACACACACTATACACATCACCCACACACCCACAATCACATTATACATCACACACTTTTCTACAACCATCAATCCGACATTACATAAATTGGTCAATTCTTGCCTCTAAATCTCACTCCTACCCCCAAAACATTATTCTGCATGCATTTTCCCCACAGCCTTTTTTTATGCAATTTGTTCCTACCCAACATCTCTGCTACAATAATTCAGTACTTCCAATACAGTTGATTTCTATTTTCTACCAATTGCTTTTTTTTTTTTTTTTTTTTTTTTTTTTAGCAGCCACCAGAATTAAAACAAAGGCCTTATTTGTCTGCAATAATGGAGAATACTGGACTGCACTAGTGCATTTGCATACTGCTTAGAATGTTACAGCATTAACACACTGACAGCTGCTCGCTGTCGTCGTAACAAGTTAACCTCATCACTGGCAGTATTTATCATGTCAGGGGAAAACAGCAAACAAGTCAAAAAATTCAGTAGCAATGCTAAGTGATCCTTTACTTGAAATGTAAATGTATACATTTCTGTGGCTGTATATTTCTACAGACCAACCTTGATTTTGCACTATCCATTAGTTTGATTTTCCAGTAAACCACTGAATATTACAGTTAGTCAATGACAGACATTGGAACTTCCTTGTTCAGAAAGTGTGTTGACTGCAAAGCCTGTTGTACTATTGACCAACAGCCATGGATTTTGTCTCTTATTGTTGCCCTGTCCCTCCTGAAATTTTTGGTTTTCTTGGAAATAAACAAGGCATACAGTCAGTCTGTAATGTCAGATGCGAGTTTAATACTGCTTAATGTTCGTAAAATGCATACTGATATTCTATTAACTTTTTAAGTGCATTAAATAAAACTTCAAGTGTTATATTGGTGCTGGTAGTGAAGTAGGCAATACTGGCATCTTCATTCTTAAATGCAACATACTCATTGTCCAGTGTCTCCATTACTGCCATTATGTCTAGGCAATTCAGATCCTATATCATGGCTCAAAACACTCATTACCTTAGTTACACCCATTTGCATAACCAATATTTTGGCAGCACACACTGCACGGAATTTTTAAAGTCTTGTCAACTCATTACATTCCAAAACATATATCCACAGTTCTCTCTTTCTTCCCCATCACACTTCGAACATTTGCCATCTACCCGAGGAAAAATTCCTTTGAGACTGCTTGGGGTATAAAACACACCTATGCAAACACTTCCAAGCAAAAACCCTTGATCTTCTATACTTTGCTGCATATCTGAAAGCCATACAAATGTCCTCCCATAGTTTCCTTGTGAGCAGTTTTTCCACTCTGTTCCCAATCTGATTTCTGTCTACTCCAGCCCAGTTATTTTACCTTTGGGAAATAGTAAATTCCCTCAAGTTCCCACTATTAAATTCCTGTCTTCCATACCAAATATTTTCATAAATTTCTTCAGGAATCTACCTTCTTTTGTTATAGTTTCCCCTTCTAGGTCCCTCAAATACATCCTCACTTACGCATATCAAGTTCCAGTCCCCACCTAGATTTCTTGCTGAAAGCGGATTTCTCCCACAATTTTCTTCTATAACAGCAGTTTTAGATGGAATATAAATGTATGCCAGCCTAATCCTACTTCCTTGCCAGTGGCCACTTACTATAATAAATCTGCTATTATTTTCTTTCCTCTTCTAATTACTACTGAACCTCCTCTAGTTATTAATACAAGTTCTAACCTTTTCCATTGCCCCGGATATTCTGCTGAATATCCATCCTGAAGCCCTAACAAAATTTACATCCACAGTACTTTTCAAAACATGTTTCCTGTATCACTGCCATTTCCTCTTGGTATTTCTTAATTCAATACTCTTACCTTTTTGACTCTACCTGTGGCACCAATCACATTACAAAATAATAGGTTTAGTGTAGCCATTATGACAAGAAATTATTATTCCCACCCATTATATAGGACAGCTGTTTTTTTAAATGTCTATTACCAGCTTTTGTGTTACATGCAACCATTAAATGTTTGGCAGGTTGAACTGTCATCTCCATTTGATCTTGCGTCACATTTATGACTTTTTTGTTTTAATGAAAACCCTCAAAACACCTCAGATCCTATTAACTTAAAAACAAATGCACAAAACTATGTACATCTTCAAACAATGGAGTTTAATCATCCCGATATAAAGTACAGTTTTGTACCTACCATAAATGTAGATGTTCGAAGATCCACATTGCTGCAGTCCTTACATATGGGTAGTCCACTGTCCTCGGTCGGCCCAAATACCAAAGTATTAGGCTGACGTCGGTCAAGGCGCTTAAAACTGACATCAGGACGTCAGGGTACAAAAGCGCATGACCGACGTCATATCCTCAGTCTTTTCTTGCCCCAGATGTCAGAAAGCCCTAAAAAGAAAGGGCAAAGCCAAAAAACAACCAACCACCCCTGCACTAACCATATATACAATATTTACAACCCAAACCACACAACCACCTCTAACTACAGAGGGGAAGGAGGGAGGGTAATTTGGACTGCAGCAATGTGGATCTTCGAACATCTACATTTATGGTAGGTACAAAACTGTACTATGTTCTTCATCTCACATTGCTGCAGTCCTTACATATGGGTAGAATCCCAAAGCAGAGGTAAGGGAGGATGGCAAAACTATAAAGCATTAGGAGCTGCCAAAATGCCCTGTAAAACTGCAGTGGCAAATCCAGCCCTAGATTTAGAGTAAAGTGGAAGGTGGTAATGCTTAGAGAAAGTATGCACTGAACTCCAAGTAGCTGCCTCCAAAATATCCTTAGTAGCCACCCCCCTTAAAAAAGCTGTAGAAGTGGCAGTAGCCCTAGTGGAATGAGGCCTAAACCCAGGTGGAATCTCCTTACCATGATGGGAATAACAGAAAGCAATACAAAAACCAATCCACTTAGAAATAGTTTGTTTTGAAACAGGTTTGCCCTGAGAACACAAAGCAAATGAAACAACTGCTGAGACTGCCTGAACCCTTTAGTTCTGTTCAAATAATATCGCAACTGTCTGTGTATATCCAAAGTGTGCAAAATCTTCTCCCCTTTATTTTGGGGGTTTGCATAAAAAGTAGGCAAATGAATAGTTTGGTTTAAAGCCACACTAGAAACCACTTTAGGCATAAAGGAAGGGTTAGTACGCAAAGACACCCTATCCTTGTGGAAAATTAAGAAAGGCTCAACCGCCATAAGGGCCTGTAATTCAGAAACCCTTCTCGCAGATGTAATGGCCAACAAAAAAGCAGTCTTCCATGATAAATATTTCAACTCGGCAGTAGCTGCAGGCTCAAAAGGTTGTAGAGTGAGTTTCTCCAACACAAAATTGAGATCCCAAGCAGGAGTAGGAGCTCTACGTGGGGGTCTTATATTCTTTGCCCCTCTAAGGAATTGCTTAAACAAAGGATGAGAAAATAATGGTGGGTGACAGTCATAGTGAGCAGAAATTGCTGCAGCATGAACCTTTATAGAGGAGAAGGACAAACCTTTGCCCAATAACTCAGTAAGGTATTGAAGAGCAACACTTAAGTTAGGCTTAGAAACATCAAAGTCCTTTGCTGTACTCCAAATTAAAAATCTCCTCCATTTATCTGCGTAAACTTTCCTTGTACTAGGCCTTCTGGCCTCCAAAATAACATTCAAAACTTGTTGTGGAAACTGAGACCCTCCAGGGTTTAAAACAGAATATGCCAGGCTGTTAGATGTAGAGAGTGAAGTTTGACATTGAGTAAATGACTGTTCTCCTGAGACAGCAGGTGTGGAATCGAGGCAAAGGCCATGGAGGCTCCCTACCAGACTTCTCAGTAATGGGTACCAGTGCTGTCGAGGCCAATCCGGAGCTATTAAAATCATGGTTGGCTTGTCCTGTCTGACCTTCAGGAGTACCTTTGGGAGGAGAGGCAGTGGTGGAAAGGCATACACGTGAAGATTGCTCCAATTGAATGAGAGAGCATCCACTTTCCAAGCTGTGGGATGAAACCTTTTCGTGCAAAACTTTGGCAGCTGGTAATTTAGTGGAGAAGCGAACAGATCTATGTCTGGAGTTCCCCATAACACTGTCAATTTTGAAATACATGAGGATCCAATTTCCACCGTGGGGATCCATAATTTGTCTGCTCAACACATCTGCTAAGGAGTTCTGTGCTCCTGGCAGAAACCTTGCCTGAAGATTTAGCTGCAAACTGAGAGCAGTCTCCCACAAAATCATTGCTTGTCTGCATAGAGGATATGAATGTGTCCCCTTCCTTGTTGATGTACCACATGACAGTTGTGTTGTCTGTTTGAATCAACACTTGCCCTGGAAGAAGTAAATCCTTGAAAGCTATCAATGCAAATTGGACTGCTAACATCTCCTTCAAGTTGATATGTAAATGTTGAAGTCTGGCAGGCCACGTGTCTTGTACCCATTTTCCATTTAGATGAGCTCCCCAAGCTTTGTCTGAGGCATCTGTCGTTAGAATCTGACTCGCCTCTGGTCGGGTCACAGAGAGTCCCTTGTTTAGGTGACATTCCTGAGCCCACCACAAAAATTCCTTTTGAATGCAAGGTATTATCTGAATGACAGTGTCCATATCTTGGCAGTGTTGCGTCCATTCATTTTTGAGATACCATTGTAGCTTCCTCATATGCAGTTTGGCATTGGGAAGTACCAGAATACAAGATGCCATGAACCCCAAGGCTTGAAGGACTGTCCTTGCAGTCAGCCTGGACTGACGAGACAATTGATGGAAATAAAGAGAAAGATTCTTTTGTTTGTCCGGGGTCAAAAGGCCATCTGGGATGCTGTATTCAGTCTCACACCCAGAAAGCACATGTCCTGAGAGGGTACTAGACTGGACTTTATTTCGTTCACAGAATACCCTAGGCATCTTAACACTGCCATCACATACTGTAAATGATGAAGAAGTTCGTCCTTTCCTTGAGCCAGAATCAGGCAATCGTCCAAATAAGGATAGATTTGTATTCCTCTTAGCCTGAAGAAAGCTACCACTGGAGCCAGAACCTTCGTGAACACTCTGGGCGCAGTAGATAAGCCAAAGGGCAATGCAGAGAACTGATAATGAAAAGTCCCATCCAACGCAGATACTTCCTGCAACTGGGCCTGATAGGAACATGAAGGTAAGCCTCCTTGAGATCCAGAGTCACCATCCAGTGATCTTTGCCCAGCAGAGGTAAAAGCTGCTGTAACGTCAACATTTTGAACTTGGGAATGTCCAGATATGTGTTGAGGATAGATAAGTCCAAAATGGGTCTCCACGTGTCCCCTTTCTTTGGTACTAGAAACAGGCGAGAATAAAATCCTAGGCCCACTTCTGGCAGAGGGACCAGTTGTATAGCTCCTATTTGAAGTAGAAGAGAAATTTGGTTGTGAGCCTCTAGTCTTTGCTGAGGAGGAACGTCTGGCATGCCTTTGAAAGGAGGCAAGGTATGGAAATAAAACTTGTAACCTCGGAGTATGATATCCAGTACCCATTTGTCTTGGGTAATTAAAATCCAATTTTCCTTGAAAAGTGCCAACCTTCCTCCCAAGGGTGCTGCCTGGCAAGAGGGATCTGGCAGCTGAAAAAGTAGGTCATTGGGCCTGTTTACGAAAGGACTGGCCCCTACCCTCACTCGAAGATTGTGCAGGTGAACTCCCAGTTCTAGGTCTGAAGGAACTCTGAGCTCTGCCCCTACCACGTCTAGATCTACCCCTAGACTGAGAATCATAAGAAGGATACGTCCACCCCTTAGCAGGCCAATTCCTACTAAACTTTGGAGGCTGAACTTGCAAAAAATCCTTAACAGTCTGCATAGACTTAGCCTTGTCCTCCATTTTCTTCAAGACTGATTCCACAGGTGGACCAAACAACACTTCAGACTGCAAAGGAGCATCCAAAATCCTTGTTTTAACATTGTCAGAAAAATTCTGATCCTTCAGCCAGGCGTGCCTGCGAAGAACTGAACCAGTGGCAGCCACCCTAGACGAGGCCTGCACAGCATCAAAACCACATTGTAAAGAATGCTTACCAACCTGCTCAGAGACATGCACCAAATCTTGTAATTCTTTACACTCAATGCCTTCTGCCAGAGCATCCACCTTAGATTTCAATTGAGAAAGAAGAAAGTTTTGATATTTCAACATATGAAACTGGCAATTCAAAGCCCTCATTGCTAAGGTAGAAGTATAGACCTTCTTTCCCCATCTATCCAAAGCTCTGGCCTCTTTATCTAGAGGAACCGGATTTTTTACAACAGAGGCCTTGACACACTTGGGTCCCTGACTAATAGTTTCTGGGTCCGCCCTAGGACTCTTATAAAGATATTTATGAGCCTCAGGCACCCTGTAATACCTATCTGGTTTAACAGGCGCAGGAGGCAGAGAATCAGGATTAAGCGAAGCCTCTGAAAACACATCCTGCACAACATCCAGAACAGGTGGTATAGCTAAGGGCCTATGTTGAGGTAAAAGCAAAAATTCCCTAAGCCTTTTCCGAGAATCAGAGAAGTCTTGACCTTCCCACATAAAATGCTCCCTCATAGAGTGAAGTGTCTCTGAAAAAGAAAAATCCTCTGGAGGAGAAGCAGAAGGAGTGGAATCTTCTGCATCAGAATCAGAATAAGGAGAGTACTCCTGCAAGTCTCCTGCAAGTCTTCAGCCGAAGACTCTGAAACATCTGAAGCCTGTTCAAAACTTCCCAACTCTGGCTCCACCCTAGGCCTCTTATTAGGAGGGGGCAAAGAACCTCTAATCAGAGTAATCAAATCTTCTGCCATTTTAAGCATGTGCTTCTTAGGCACAGACCCTGCTGAACTAGGAGTGACACCAACAGATGCTAAACCTGGCCTGCCCCTGGGAGAAGCCTTGGAAACAGAAGGAGAGGGCCTAACCACCCTGGGAAGGGAGGGGAGTACAGTAACCTGAGAAGCCCCTTCAGCCTGCCCTGCCTCAAGAGAGGCCACATCCTGCAAAATTAAAGTCTCCCCCTGAGACTCTAAAGAAGCCTCCACCGGACCCACCGGTTCCACTGAAGCCTCTAAAGAACCGGCGTCCGAACGGACGACTCATCTTGCCTGGGTTTAACTGTTTTGTCTTTCCGCTTCTTGGAAGCGGGCGCGGAGAATCAGGCGGCATATTATAATTGCACCGCTTACCAAGACCAGCCTAGCACAATCTAACCTTCGCTAATAGTGCGCTTATTGAACCTAGCACAAAAGCGACACCCGACTACGCCGTGCTCAGCCCCCAAACAAGGAATGCACAAAGAATGATAATCCCTATGAAGTATCTGTTTCCACAAGAAATACAATTATTCACTTTTTCTGACATCCGGTACTACACTGAGGCAAGAAAAAAACAAAATAATCCCCAACGGGGTACTTAGCCAACTTGGATTCGGTCTGAAACTCCGAACTCGAAAAATTTCAGAACGCCGAACGGCACTTGCAACGCTGCTTCTGCATCGGACCATGCGGCAAAAAAGACTGAGGATATGACGTCGGTCATGCGCTTTTGTACCCTGACGTCCTGATGTCAGTTTTAAGCGCCTTGACCGACGTCAGCCTAATACTTTGGTATTCGGGCCGACCGAGGACAGCGGACTACCCATATGTAAGGACTGCAGCAATGTGAGATGAAGAACATCTGTCCCAAATCGGCAGCTGTACACACAGGCATAAACTAACCTAACAGCTCTTCATGCTAAAGTTTATATTACAGCCTGTACTCCTGCTTACACTAATTGTTGCCTGTTCTGGTCTTATCTTTTTTCCCCCTCCAAGTTATAAAAAAATAGCTTACATGCTTTCAAAATGCATTAACATTTAACCTTAAGAAAAAGTACACTGGCTCTCTCTAAATAAAACTAATGTTCTAGTTAGTATTTAGTTACCAGAAAAACTGCTATTACTCGCTTCCAATAACTTCAAGTTTGATTGTGTACTGAGCTGCTTGTCCTTGTCCAGACCTCCTGGTTCTCAAGTCAGCTTGTTTCCATGGAAACATAAGAATGTGCCAACACTGTACTTGCTAAAGGAAACCTACTCATAATACTGTGGTCTCATTAGAAACACTTAAATGAAAAAAATCAGATTAAGCCAAGGGAATAAATTCAGGCATTCTCCTATGCAAAAGAAAAAAAAAAATTTCAACTCTGCATATATTATATATTTGGTGTACTTTTACATCCCATCTACCACCCCAACAGCACAAGATTACAGCCCATTAACTCAAACATGCCTTTGTCCTGTCTTCTGTTTTTTACTTTTTTTTTTTCTTTACACTAACGCCACGCGTTTAAAATTAAAAAAAGGAAAAAACTGGAAAAAAAAGTTTACTTGAGCATCTTCATCTCTCACAATCACCAAAAATGGATTTACTGTATTACATGCAATTTATATCGTGAAATGCTTTATAAAAACACTATTAAGAACAAAAATTGTTTTTACTTGCAGTTACTCTCCTTTAAATTTAGTGTCCTTCCAAACATCAATGACACGAAACAGGGCCCATTTAACCAAGTCAACTAAAATTCAATCTTGCTCGGCCCCTTTTTCCTTGTAAAGCCATATTTCACAAATGTGACTTACTTTATACTCTCACATTTATACTCTCACATCTACTCACTAAAATTTCAGTGCTGCTGATCTTCTTTCTGTTAATCTCCATCTCCCAAACCCAGACTATGGTTCAAGTCAAAGGTACTCCAATTATTCTGTGCTTTTTTTCTCTCTCGCTCTCTCAAGCATTTTCCTTTTGAACAGTGGAAAACATTTCACTGGCAAAGTCGCTCTCTGAGCCTTACTATCAGAAGAATGAGAAGTAGAGTTCCCTTCTGTTTGAGGACTCTTTTTGTTGGACAAACTTTTGAATTTCCTCCTTCACCTGTTCTGCATCAAAAAAAGAATTTGATCCTACAGGAAAAAAACTATTCTGAAGACAGACAGAACAGCTTGAATCTCAAACCTGCCTGTCATCATTTCCTGACTGCTGGTATACAGTGTTTGTGGGAAAATGATTATTCAATCTATCGTCTCCACTTTTTTAATGTTTTGGCACAGTTTTTACAAGATCAACTCTTTCTGCTGGTATGATTGCTTTGTTACTAATACACTTCTTGGCTGCTTTCTCATAGTGAGGTTTGGAGCATACACACTATGTGACCTTTCAAACAAATCCTGCTGTAGAATACCAGTCCAGTTATCTGTGCTTTCATAGTATTAATACTGTCTATTACTTCTAGTTTATCTGCTACAGCAGAAAATCTCAGGTTTTCTCCTAGTGCTCTGTCTAACTCTACCATTTGCTGAAACGGCTCGAGTAATCTCATACTTAGCCTTTTCTTCATTTCAACCTCTGATTTTCGCTGTTCTGTCAGTTCATCTGAATAGCTGCTGAAAACGTCTTCCATTTTTTTCCAGTCTTTTGTTATCAGATCTATTCCTTCAATGTTCATTTTAATCATCTCTGAGCACACCTGACTTACTTTTTTCCCTCAAATTACTGAAAGCCATTTCATGTACCAAAGCTTTTCGCCAAACAGCCACAGGATTCTGCCCAGTGTTTCTCTTCGCCTTTTCTAACTGAATATTTTCAGACTATGTATTTTCTTTGCTGGCATCTAAACGGTATACTTATTAGGCAGTAACTCAATTTTACTAAGCAAGCAGAATTACTGGCCCTTATCTACTCTTTTTTCACACTAGGGGGGCTGAAATTAAGCCGTTTCTCAGTGTGCAGCCATACTGGAAAAGCTAATAAATTTTCCTCCCTTTACTGATGCATTATGTAGTATAAAACTTTAAAGACTGGTATGTAGTACAGTTTACGGGGGAACAAAGGCTTATTCCTGAAACTAGTTGAAGAATGATACATTGTGACGTGAACATGGGAGTCATGTATGAAATATGTAGCAGTATTGTGTTAAAAATCACACAAGTATGAGTGAAAACCCAGTCGTGGACATTTTGCAACAGACCTCCCAACTGCACCGAATTACTCGTTTTTTACCGAATTTTGGGGTTCAAATGAAGGGGTGCCATGATTCCCGAGAGGCACCCCTTCATTTCCGATTTTCTCTTTGCATTTTTAATGTTTTTTTAATTTTCGCGCTGACGGGGCTGACGTAATCACGTGCGAAATGACATCAGCTCCGTCAGGGTTACCAGCCTATCAGAATTGCACTCCTTGGAGCGCTATGCATGCAGAGCTCAAATGCAAGTAGGCGGGAATGGCCAATTTGCAAATGTGAGCGGGACAGATTTTTATGCAGTGGCACTGACGGAGCGGACAGCAGCAGAAGTTACTGAAAGGGGCCAGAACGAACAGATGGATTGGCAGCAGCAGCACTGAACTTTGTGTGGTGGACCGTGGAAAGCAGCACATAGTTAAGTGTGTGTGTGTAGAGCTTTATGCAAGTGGAGCTGAAAGGAAGGACTGTCAGAGGAGAGGCCTGGGCTGCTGTTCAGAACTTCAGATGCAGAGTTTTATGCGAGCGGAGTGCTTTAGGTAGAAATGTGTTTGTTTGTACAGAGTTTTATGCGAGAGGGGTACTTCAATTAGGAAGTGTGTGTGTGTGTGTGTGTGTGTGTGTGTGTGTGTGTGTGTGTGTGTGTGTGTGTGTCCCATTCTGTTATTGTGCCTAAAATGTTGTGGGACAGCAGGGATTTATAATAAGGGCTGCCACTGTAACTGGTGATAACTTGAGTAACCCAACTAGATGTACCGCTCACTGTGAAAGATTGTAGAAGACAAGTCAGGTCGTTTATTTGTCCAAATAGGCTGCAAAATGTTTCAATCACTGAATTCACTTATGAAATGTCTTCTTTCAGTAGCTGTTGAGAGGCCTAAATTACCAGTAATGAAAGACCTTAAGTAATGTGCAAGTGCATAGTGGGAAGTTGGAATCTGTTTTCTTTCAGAGCTCCCAAGTAATGTGAGAAGTGGAACTCTGCTGTAGATATTCCCTGCCCAGGTTTAACGTTGTCAAGTGGGTAACTGGGTGAAGAGAATCTATCGCTGTTTTATGACTTTGCTTCACGGTGCCTTAACATTAAATGTATTCAAAATATATTCTTTATCTGTTGACTGGGACTGCATGTGGCTCAAAAAGTCATTTGGGTCCAGATGGATGGGCTAGTTAAATAAACAATCAAAACATGTTTGTTTATGTATGAGAAACTTTCCTACAGCTGTAATACTGCATGACATCATACTTTAACCATTGTGGTGTTAAGTGGCAGTACAGGAATGGTAATGCTGATGCAGCACAAGGTCGATTGCAGTGCATACCTCTCAACCGTACAGATTTTTGCCTCATATTTTTGGTCTGTGTCACATAAAATTGTGGTTTTCTGGCAGATCATTGACAAATCCTGGATGGTTGAAGACAAGCCAGAAAATAAAGACAGACATTTGGGTTTCAGACTCCTACTCTTCAGAAAATTCATGCAAAACTTGTTGTTCTGTCAACTTTCTAAGTTTGTAAGTGCAAATTTAAAAAGCGTCCCTATTTTGGGGCCTTTGTACCCCCATTTTTTTTTCACTTTGTCCAGATTTCTTGCTTTAAGAGGTTGAGAGGTGTGATTTAGTGACGTCAGTACTCAATGATTTGCCAGAAAAAATATAAATTTTATGAGGAGCAGGCCAAAAATGTGAGGCAAACATCTGCACATTCTGCAAAAAAATCTGGACAGTTGAAAGGTATGCTTGTATCTTTGAATGTTGTGATAGTTACAATTGCCTGATTACCTGAACTGGATAAAGTGGATGTCAGAGAAGGAAGGAATTTCCTGCTTTAAGACTTCATGTGTTAAGAACTTAACTAACATTTTGCTGTAAATGTTAACTGTTGTACTTTGATTCCGGCTTCTTACTGTTCACCTCTGCTGGAAGTTTGCATGCCTTCGTTTTTTTTTTTTGCATACTTGCAATATAACTGCAGTCAATCATACTTTGTAAACTTACTGAGAACATATATTAGCAGATCTCATTCATACTTTCTACCTGTATTGTTATTTTGTATTTAGTAGGCACCTGCACTGGAATTTTGGAAAAATAATACAAACTTGTTCTATAGCTACAGTTATACCACGGGTTGTTACTGAAATAAATTACTCTGAGTAAGTTTAATGTGTTGGTTAGCAATCAGTATACAAAACTGTTAAGCTATGGGTTCTAAATGTTGGTATTTTTGTATTATTAAAGATAAGTAAAGCATATGACTAGTAATTATCTTGGCTTAAATTCTTGCTTTCATCCAAGAAAAGTTGTTATGTGTGTGTGCGCGTGTGTGTGTGACTGTGGAAGTAGACTTAAAATGATGGAAATGTTCCGAGTTGGGCAGCTTTGCCATTACTGGTTCATGCATTTTGTTTCATTGCCTACTGGAAAAATGTTCAAACAATAAATTTAAAATGAGTTCTAACTTATGTCTAACAAGTATGCTGTATGATACAAGGAATATAATTTAATAACGTCAGGAAGGTGTATCAAAGAATGCATGTATATTTCTTGTTCTGTGTGCAAGGGGCCAATGATTTGAAAACAGCCTAAAGGTATCTTTATCCACCACTGGCCAGATGCATTTTCTTTGAATGTGGTGTGGGTTTCAATGCTGTTTTAATGTGAGTTTCAAGGGCAGAGATGTTTTAATGTCAGGCCTATTTTCATTGTGAGACAGTATTGCTTTTACCAGATCATGATATCTATTAGTGTTTCTGCATTATTGTGCTGCTGTAAAAAATAAAATCCAAATAATCATTGTAGAAGTAAAGCAGTATGCATACATTAGTGTTTTTGGTAAATGGAGCAAAATAGCTGAGTAATGGGACATTGGAATGGCTGCAGAGGGACTCTGGTGCCATATTTTGGTTGCCTGTTCTTCATTTTGCGTTTGAAAGTTGGCATCCCACAATTCCACCGGAGTGGGTGGAGTTTCATAATTATGTATGCAAATTAGATGTTAATCAGTGTACAGATTTGTACCTATTTTTCATGGGCCTTGTCCAGATTTTTGATGTTTCCAGGTTGAGAGGTATGTTTTGCAATATTGTGGACAGTTGAAAGGCTGAACAGCACAACAATTATTTTGGTTTAAGACCCTTGAAAGTAACTATTCTACTGAAACAAAACATGCCATTCATCCCATTTTTAACAATGAACTACAGCAAGCAGTATTGCACAAACGGTGACACCTTGAAAATTACAGCTATATAAAAATAGCAAAAACAACCTGTTCAGTACTAGCAACTGAATGAGACTTTCATTTACGTTGTTTTCATCCTGTCACAGTTGAAACTCATGAAAAATAAGAGCGTCTCTGAAAAAGCATGACACATTTCAATATTTCAAGCTCTCTTCCAACAGCGTTACTTTACATGACATCATGCTGGGGAAGTTGTGTGTGTAAAAATGGAGCTTCTGACATTCAGAAACTTAGTCCAGCAAATAAAATGCACAGTTACCACTATGGTAGGAATTAGCCATCTGAGTAGGTGACTTCATTCGATGCAACCTGTGGGTATCGGATCCGATCTCTGATTACCCATAACCCCTTGCCAGCCTGACTGACCTCAGATTGAGTTTGCCTCAAATACTGACCACAGTATACTAAAACAGCATAAATACGGACAGAGTCCCTAGCTACCTGAATCTGGAAGGATGTTCCGAGCACACTGAGCCCAAAGGATGCTCTTCCTCCCTCTGAGGAGCAGGTCTGCCTGAAGTGTCATATGCCTGCAATATGCAATTAGCAATCCATTTAGACAGAGTGACTTTAGACACTGCTTTAGGAGACTAACAGCTGATCTGATTTCCTGTGGCCAGCTGTCCTGTTAATATCGCGTAATTGTCTATGAACATCCAATGAATGCAATTTGTATTAAAAGACAGGCAAATTGATTGACTGGTTAATATTGGATTCAGAAGAGACGGATTGGTCCTGAGGCACACCCTATCAGGGAAGAAAGAAAGGTAAGGCGGTTTGACACAAAGAGCCTGAAGCTCAGACACCCTTCTGGCTGAAGTGATAGCTACCAGAAAGACAGTCTTCCAGGAAAGGAATTTTAAATCAGCAGAAGCTGCAGGCTCGACTGGAGGCCTTAATAAAAAACTCCCTTGAGAAAGGATTTGCACATTTCGCTGTCATAAGGGGAACTGTGTCCAGTACTTTAATCGTGAAGAACTGGCCCCTTGATGAAAAGAGGTCTGTTAGAATTCTAGCACCGCAGAGATACTTCCATTTACTCCGATAAACCTGTGGTAGAGAAGGTTTATGAGCAGCCACAAAAATCGCTTTTGACCGTGAAAGAGAGAGAGTCCTAATTAAGGTTGGACTGTTGAGCAGCCAAGCTTCAATCACTCCAGGCAGATTGATTGGGAACTGGCATTCCAGAGAGGTGAGAGATGAGATCGAGAGGATCCAGAATCCATGGGATTGTGCATTTGTCTGAGGAACCAAGGTTACTAAGGAAGGAATGTCAGAGATGGGGAGAATGAGAATCCCCAAGCTCCCCAAAACTTCTGCTCAACCTGCAGATCAGAGGAAGTGGAGGGAGCATAAGGAGAAGTGGAGGGGAAGCATGCAGGAGAGCATTTGAGGGAGAGCAAAAGAAAAATCTTCTTAGCTACTTGAAGATTTAGGGTCCCAGACTCTCATGGCCTCTCGACAGGGATAAGACCTGACCTCTCCCTGCTGGCATGAATTAGAAGCGGGATAGCTGCCGCCATAGAACCTAGGGCCCTCAGGAGTTGAAGGATTGCTGTCACATGACACCTCAGGCTGACGACACGGTCTGGGGGGAGAGAAGGCTCGTGATGATCTGGTGTCTAGGTTCCTCCCCTATGAAACTATAATTAATTTGATTTGGATTCAGGAAAGATTTCTTGATCGTTATGCCTTATGCCAGCCTTGAATTGGGTGAGTAATCCCTGGCTAATCACCAGAAGATGCAAACCTCCTGGATCGTCTGTCCATTCGAATGGTGGTAATCGCCATCCTGAGGTCTATGGAACAATCCAGTGTCGTCTCCCCTCAAAGGGGGTATATATTGGGGGTGACCATCCTCAGTAGCATGAGACAGCAGCCGATAGAATGTATTGGATACAGATCTGAGAGTGGCCATTGAGGAATAAACCTGCTTATCCTCACTCACTAGAGATGGACTCGGCAGAGATGCGGCGTAATCTTTAATCAGAGATCGCTGCATCCTAATGACATGTAGTCTCAGCTTCTCAAGGAGGAGGTCGCTGGAAACAAACTTCCTCGCTTCCCAATCTCGACAAGGGACGGACGTTTGGAGGATGGACGGAGGGGAGGATGGGCCAATTCCCTCTTCGGTGGCTGCAGCCATCATCATGGCATCTACTAGTCTTCCTACTTCATATCTATTGTTACTGCAATGCATGCAAAAGGGTAACTGCCAACTAACCAATTTCCTTCATCTACTCCTTAAACAGATGAATTAATCCCATACAAATAATTACTGTAGATTTAACCCACAACACAGAAATGAATACTTTAACTACCCTAAATGATCAGGATTTCTCTATAGCTTATTAAGGATGCCCCACTTGCATAAATTGGTATTAACCTTCTTTAGTGAAAGTTAGACACACAGTTATTAAAACTTGTCTTAGGATATTTACCACTTTGCCTCACTAGGAACCCCAAAGCATTCGTAAAACAGTGAATGCTTGGTACAGAAGGTAGTCAATACTTAGAAGGCCTAGCTTACTTAAACCATAAGAGGGCAATAATATGGTACTACCAAAGCACTTAATTGTAGGATTAAAACACAGTAACACACAGCAACTCAAAGTTAAGTTATTTACCTCTGCCAAAAATAACTAAAGGAGGCAACACAAGCCTGATGACATCCAAATTTATCAACATAAAATGGAGAAGGCCTATCATCTTTACAAAATTACCAACATCCTTTGCTCATTCTGAAACTCCAAACTAATCCCGAACTTCCTCCTCAAACTAGCCTCATCATACATCTTGACACTGACCTAACCCCCCCCCCCGAAAAAAAACACCTAATGAAATAGGCAGCTTCTAATCTCATTCAAAAATTGAGCACATTACTCTCTGCGACAAATCTTATTTTTCCAACTTTTAAGGGAATTCCTTACCAATTACTCACTCACCAGTGGTCATTCTGCTGTATGAAAAGGCATCATCTCCCTCTATCAACATCGCATACAAAGCAGGAGACTGCCCAACTGTCAAGTCCTCTAGTCCTGCAAAAGAACTCAGAGCTTGCAAACTAATCCTTTAAAAAAAAAAAAAAAATCCACCAATAAGTTTTTATTCAATGGTACAATGCTACAAAGGGAACAAACAAGACTGCCTGAACAGGTAATTTGATCAATTATGTTGATCATGCCATTGTTGTTATGCAGGTATCTCCAATCATGGAAAAAGCTTCCTTACCAGATTTATACATGAAAAGAACTATAAAAAGTATTTGTCAACAACATCCATATAGCTCAAAAAGTCAAACACCATCATCTAGGTGTGCGTAAGAGTGAATTATTTTATGACTGGTCAAGAAAGATGGTGCTGATTCTCTGAAAAACTTGGCAGTTCTATAATGCGCGGCACTGACTTTTCACATATGTTGAGTGATGCACCTAAAACCTACAATAAACATACAATAATAGCATACATAAGAGTCAGTTCTGCCCCACCCTAAAATTAACCGACCTGACCCAAACAAGTAAACAGTATAGAGTACTATGAATTTTGCATAGACCCATTGATTACCTTCATATAAGCTGGGTAACCTCTATTATTCTAACTAGGCTAAAAATAAGTTTATAAAGGTACTTGGGCTGCCAAATGGCGCCATACTGCTATCTGGTGGGGATGCCAGAAGTAGCTTATAAAGCAACCAGATAGTTAATCAAGCTATGTGTAAAAATTTCCTACTAATCCACATAGATTCTTCCAATACTTGCTAGAGGTTCACAAAAAATAAATTTATATAAGGCTGCAAATCTGTAAAAAATATGTAAATTTACCAAGACCAAGGCTGCCCAGACCATACCACTGCACTAAAAAATAAAATGGACCGCACTCAGAGCGCGCGCGCGCACACACACACAGAGCGCGCGCACACACACACTCAGAGCGCAAGACACACAAGACACTCAGAGCGCCGCACACACACGCACACTCAGAGCGGCCACACACACTCAGAGCGCGCCACACACGCGCACACTCAGAGCGGCACACACACGCGACACTCAGAGCGCGCGCACACACACACAGAGCGCACACACACAGACACACACACACAGAGCGCGCGCACACACACACACACAGAGCGCGCACACACACACACAGAGCGCGCACACACACAGAGCGCGCACACACACACACACGCACACTCAGAGCGCGCGCGCACACACACGCACACTCAGAGCGCGCGCGCACACACACGCACACTCAGAGCGCGCGCGCACACACACGCACACTCAGAGCGCACACACACACACTCAGAGCGCACACACACACTCAGAGCGCGCGCACACACACACACTCAGAGCGCGCGCACACACACACACACTCAGAGCGCGCGCACACACACACACACTCAGAGCGCGCGCACACACACACACACTCAGAGCGCGCGCACACACACACACTCAGAGCGCGCGCACACACACACACAGAGCGCACACACACACACACAGAGAGCGCACACACACACACACAGAGCGCACACACACACACACAGAGCGCACACACACACACACAGAGCGCACACACACACACACAGCGCACACACACACACACACTCAGAGCGCAAGGACCAAGAAACTCAACAGCTTACCACACAACAAAACAAAAAGTAATCTCTAAATGTGATCAACTCTCCATCCAAACGTATGTTGTCTGGCTGATCAGCTTCCCTATCACTGTATGTTTTTTCCCCCCACCTACTACACGTTTTTTTCATCCACTAAAGCACACAAACCATTAAAGGGTCACCTTAACCTTTGGCTTCATCAGCTATAAACTTTTCAAACCAGATTTCTGCTCAAATACCTTTACTATTAAATTCAGTACTCATTACTCCTACCATTTCAGAATGACAATGTGAGTAATGCTTGCCTGCCAAGTTTCAAGCAGAAACCCATTTTTCAAGACTCTTTTTAGTGAAAGTACTTTACACTCAACGCAACCCTAAAACCAATACAGTAAACAGATAAGTAACCTTCGCAAAGTTTCCCATCCAGAAGGAGTGACTATAGCCCAAAACTCTCTTTACACCCATACTAACAACCTACTCAGTAAATGCCCCAATAGAATAAAAATCCAAAAGCTCCCCTCAGACTTACCTACACTGAGACAGCATTCCCAAAGAAGGGCACTGCAGTCTGGAACTCCATTCCAGCTTGTATTTTGTTGCTCGCCCATCATACAGTTTTCAAGGAAACACTTGGTATGGAGCATTTTGACTCCAGACAATTCACCCCCGGCCATTTTGACAAACTAAATATTACCTTTCTAGCTTTTGTTAAAACAACAAAAAAAAAACAGTTAAAAAAAAGAAATGAGAAAAATACAAGTTCCATAGCTATGCTTTACAAAATGAAAGTTTGGGCAGTGCAGACGGTATGAAAGGAAAATAACTTTTTTATAACGCAACCAATGGAAAAAAAAATTCAAAAATATTTACATAAAATACTACACATATAAATAGTATAAATGTTTACAATTAAGTATTAGAGTAACATTTAAATAAATATTTGAGCGAAATTTAAACGTGTGCATCAGTGTCAATTAAAAGAAAAGCACAAACTACCTACAAAAGAACACATCACATTAAAGAAAATTTCTATGCAATAATTTTATGAAAACACAAATTAACAGGAGAAATAACATCACAGGTAAAGCACAAACAGTCACATGAAAAAAGACTGAAAAGCACACAAGCCTACAGGCCATTTTATAATCAAATTTCTTATACACAGTGTCTTTGAAAAGGTATGCAGAAGTTACGATTCCTATACAAACATTAAAAAAGTATACAAAATAAAAAATCATTTAAATCAGTGTACTTGAATAAAATCATGAAAATCTAATTATTAAAATGTGTTGTGTGTCAAATTGTCAAAAAGGTATTCCCATAGACAATAAATGCACATTTAAACAAAGTACATACAAATGTATGGGGATCAAATCGGAGCCAACTGCTCTCCTTCCTTATAGAACACCCAACGCACTGCTTTAAATGTTACTGCTTTGACACGCCTATCACAAGGCTAACATTTTTAAAGTTCTCTTACCCTTCGTACCAATGTGCTTCCCTGACCCATCTTCTTACTATCCACTCTTCATTCCTCCAATATCTTCTTTCCTTATGTTTACTTTTAAGTCTTTCTGGATCCATATTTTTCTATAATATTTACCCTTTAACTCACTAATGTACTGTTAAGTCCTCAAAACCCACTACCACCAATTTTCTAAAGAACTGCAAAATATGATGCACTTTATAAATCAAATGCTGTTTAGCGGTCATACATTTTCAAGAGAAGGGCTTCACCACCCCTTGCAACTCCGATGTCTCTGCTAACTATATACACCAACTGTGACAAAGAAAAATACTGCAATCTTAGCATTAGTACAGATTCTCTATTTGCACTCCGACATGTTATAGCATTTTGTAGATCACTATTACTAGTTTTACAAACTGAGAGGCACCTAAAATCTAACTGTACTTTGTGTGCTGCACATTCTTCTGAATTTACTCTAATTAAATGCATCCTAATCGTACGTAACCTGACTGCTCTGCAATATTTCACTCAAATACTACACATTAAGTAACCTTTTTAATGCTTTCAGTCAAGATTTAAGATGAAAAGGATTTGTGACCAGTCCACTTATACAGGACATCATTATTCTTTTGGGAAAACTTGGCTAGGCTTAGAAAGGCCCCCTGGGTTGTTAATTTTATAGATTGTTACTAAGCTAACAAACAAAATCATAAACTGACCTCTGTCATACATACAAAAGAAAAGCTATCATCTTGCTCATCATTCACATAAGATCACAGGTGATTACTAGGCTAATGGCACGAGCCATTACAGGTCTAGTCAATAATACCCACTACATGACATTATTATATTTTAATTCCCCAGATATGGGATGGGGTAATATGTCTTTTATGGTGGAGTCCTGAGTAATTTTAGACCAATCGCTGTCTGTAAGGGACACAGGCAGTACCCTGGGAGCGAATTTACTGTTCCCCATCCATTTATCCAAATTCTTTCTGAAGAGAGTGAGGTATGGGCTTTGTTTTATGAAGATTGGAAGTTTATTCCATAGACTATTTGGGATAAGAATGTCTCTCCAGCAAATTCTGTTAAGAGTCACAAATAAGGTTCAGGCCCATAGAACACAACCCTTGTATATATTTTTTCTTGCAAATTTTCAGCGGGGCTGGATCAGAGAATGACTTTTAGGTCAGGCACAAGTCCATTCTTAATAAATGATATGAGTGAGGGTTAGTCAGTTAATCTACATAACTCAAGTGTCTTACACTTTGTATTTTTTTTTAGTGAGAAACCTCTGGGGCCACATGCAGAAAGGAGCACTGTACTCAATTAGGGGCCTGATGAGGACAGAGTACAATGGCACTAGGACTTCTTTGATCTTGACGCCATGCCTTTATTTATACGTTGAGCCACACAAAAGGATTTCCTCACTATCATAGTAATTGACCACCAGACCACCATCTGTGCTCCTAGGTACCTCACTACTGGGCCTACTTTTAGGGGTGTGCTATTAATATTACGATTTGCGAAGATTTTCCCAAAGGGTGTGATTATGCTTTTTTTTTAGCTTCAGACTATGGTTTTGGCAACAATCCATACCCCTCCAGCAACCTCCACAAAGAGAAAAGACAGGAACCACAAAAAAAATAAATAAAATAAATAAATAGTGAATGTGACTCTAAACTGGAAGCTTCTTAAAACACGGACAGACAATCGCAAAATTTAAACAACCTAAGCACTTTCACCTTCTATTTGAAGGCTTCATGAGACAAAATCAAAACACAAAAATACTGATTTTATATAATTGGTATCCAACAGGAACATCCAATAAAAACAATGCATCGATTAATAATGCAAAAATGTAGCTTCTTAAAATTTGAAGTGCATATGCTGTTGTCACTCATATCAATAATTAAATATATGATATACAGCAATACATGTGAAGTATGATGTTTATGTTAATATAGTTTGATTACTTTTATATGAAAGTAAATTCGCTCATGTCACAAGTGATTAACTCAATAAAGGTGTTTGGAAAAAAAAATTGTACAATGAAAAAATTAAATGTGTATTTATAACAAAGTTTAAAGAAAATAAATGAACTACCATACAACACATTGCGTAGAAAAAACATGTTAATATAGATTAAAGTTGCTGCTCTCCTTGAAAGTATACTGCTGACTGATGCTTTGTCATTAAGACCAGATCTTTTTGTAACTTCTAGACAACTGCCACGGGGTTTCTGTCTCTAGGAGATCTATACTGCCTCCCCTATCAGGGGTATGAACTCTGTCTATAACAAAAATGATAATCCCTTATAAATTAGGACATTTTAATGTATGCATGCCTAAAAAAGTATATTGGAGTAATTACATTTATGTCATAGACTTGTTTCGAGCCACATTCACTTGGCTTTTTGAGATTGCTGGAGGGATACAGTGCTACTTAAATGAATTGTCACCTGTTGGTTTTTGCAAGTGTAGCTGGGTTTTGGCATCAGTCATCTGTCATTTTTAGGCCTGTTTGTAGTATGCCATCATCATTTGTGGATTCAGTGATTGCTCCTATCTTATAGTCTTCAAAACAATTACTGAGCCTGAGGCCCCCAACATTGGTATATACTTCTCTGAAGCAAAGACCAAACAGGAGGGGTCCCAACAATGAGCTCTGTGAACCCCACTAGTAATAGGCTTAAGTGAAATCACCTAGCCGGACAGGTCTCGTCAGTGAACCAGTCTCCATCTGACAAAGTACAGGTTTATACCAAACTCCGTAAGTTTATCTATGATCCCCAAGTGGGGGAATTGTGTCAAAAGCTTTGGCAAAGACTAAAAAGTGGTGTGCACCATTTTAGCTCATCCGTGGCCCTGATGACTTAAGTCATCCACCAGATTTTCAACGGGAGATCTTGCCTGCTCAAAACCAATTTGGGTCTGAGCCACTGTGACGATTTCCTATGTCATTATTGATCGGGTCCTTGATTCCTTGATAACGCTCTCCAAGGCCTTGCAGAAAAGACTGGTCAAGCTTATGGGTCTGTAGCCCCTCTGCAGAAGGGGGGGCCCCCCCATCAACTGAACCAGGGGAAGACTGCTGCAGTGTTCTGTTCCTCTGGGACAAAGGCCCATTGCTAGGCTATGGTTAAAGGGGATTTCTAGTGGCTCTGATAGATTCGGTTTTAAGCTATTTAAGAATCATCCTGGAATGTTGTCAGGACCCATGCAGGCTGTGTTGCTGGCTTTAAGGACCTGTTCCCTTGTAATGACTGGTATGGGGATGCTTGAGGCTATTTCTTTGTGTATGGTCAGAGGTGATGGGGAGAAGTTTGAAATTAACTTGTCAGCCAGCAAGTTTGCTACAGTTTAGGCTGGATGCAAGTACTGCCATTTATGAACAACTCGGCACATTGCTGAGAGTTTCCCCTGAGATTATTCAGTTCAGTTCCTCTATTCATACCCTTAGTTTCATTCAGTTTGCAGTATACAGTTAGCGTTGGTCACAATACATACAGTGGATATAAAAAGTTCACACACCCCTGTTAAAATGTCAGGATTTTGAGATATATATAAAAAAAATAAATAAATAAATCCACTTCAAAACTTTCCACCTTTAATGTGACCTATAACCTGTACAATTCAATTGAAAAACAAATCTGTTAGAGGAAAAATATAAACAAAAAAATGTACGATAAGCTGGTTGCATAAGCCTGCACACCTTTAAATATTTTGTTGAAGCACCTTTTAAATTTATTTACAACATTCAGTCTTCTTGGGTACACACCTGCCATCAATTAAAGAGACTGATTAACCTCAAATAAAGTTCAGCTGTCCTAGTAGGCTTTTCCTGACATTTACTCAGTTGCCTGCTACAGCAAAAAACATGGTTCGCAGAGACCTTTACAAAGCATCAAAGGTATCTCATTGTTGAAAGATATCAGTCAGGAGAAGAGTACAAAAAAATTTCCACAGCATTGGATATACCATGGAACACAGTGAAGACAGTCATCAAAAAGTGGAGAAAATATGGGACAACAGTGACGTTGCAAAGAGCTGGACATCCTTCCAAAACTGATGAAAAGATAAGACGAAAAGTGGTCAGGGAGGCTACCAAGAGACCTACAGCAACACTGAAGGAGCTGCAGGAATTTCTGGCAAGTACTGGTTGTGTACTACATGTGACAAAATTTCCCGTATTTCTCCATATTTCTGGGCTATGCAGTAGGGTTGCAAGACGGAAGCCTTTTCTTACACAGAAAAACCAGGCCCGGCTAAAATTTGCAAAACAATACATAGTCTTCCAAAAGTATGCGGGAAAATGTGTTGTCTGATGAGACAAAGGTTGAACTTCTTGACCACAATTCCAAAAGGTACATTTGGCTCAAAAACAACACTTCGCATCACTGAAAGATCATCCCCCACAGCGAAGAATGGTGGTGGCAGTATCATGCTTTGGGGTTGTTTTTCTTCAACTGGAACTGGGGCTTTAGTCAAGTGGAGGGAAATAATGAACAGTTCCAAATATCAGTCACTTTTGGCCCAAACCTTCAGGCGTCTACTAGAAAGATGACGAAGAACTTCACCTTTCAACATGACAATGACCTCAAGCATACATCCAAAACAAAAGAATGGCTTCACCAGAAGAAAATTAAAGTTTTCAAATGGCCCAGCCAGAGGTCAGACCTAAATCCAATAGAAAATATGTGGGCTGACCTGAACAGGGCTGTGCACAAGAGATGCCTTTGCAGTGCTTTTGCAAGAAAGTGTGGGCAAATATTGCTATTCAGGATGTGCCTTGCTGATAACCCAAGAAGACTGAACGCTGTAATTAAATCAAAAGGTGCTTCAATAACGTATTGGTTTAAGGGTATGCACACTTATGCAACCAGCTTATTGTACATTTTAACTATTTCTTATACCATTTTGTTTTACACTTTGGGAACAAATACCTTCTTCCAGGTGAAAGTTGAAATTCAGCATATAATTGATGTGAAACATCCTGAAAAACTGAACCAGTTATTTTTTCTAATCTTCTGAAATACAGAAATGTAAGGTTTAGTTGGTGTTCTCCAATCAACTTACTAGACCATTTCACAATCCGATTCAAAGAATTCTTATTTTTAAAAATAGACAAATATCCACACCATGCCAAAGAAAAAGCCAGAATTGATTCAATAAAAACGACAATTTTTTTTTTTTTTTTTATCTACATGTAACTGGGACAATTTTTGCAAACAGTCATTGATGTCCTTTTCTACACACAGCTTCACATTCGCAAAATTTAACTTTTGAATCTAGAATTGTCCCAAGATATTTATAAGATTGTTACATCACGTGTATGTGCATGGTTCCTAAAATCAATCATACCTTTAGTTTTAGGTACATTTAACTGAAGACTCTCAAACCATTTAACAAAACCAGTAGTAGCTTGACCATGACTATTCTCGTCTTTAAGCGGACGAATTACAACAGCATCATCAGCATATTTCAAAATGGTTCTAATTTCATGCATACTCCTACACATTTGTATAACGAAAATGCCTGAAAGTATACATCCTTGTGTTGCTGAAGAGTACACTAGATTTGACAAAGTTTTGTTTACTCTAATTCTGTGTTCTACTGATCAAAAAACGTGTCGGAATCGTATTAAAGGCATATAAAAATTAGTATCATGTGACCCATTACTTTCTAGACGTTTAACAATTAAGTTAAGCAAGGCACCTGTTGCATCCTCTACCCCTCTAGGTGGCATATAGGCAAACTGCATATAAATAGAGCACATGCTCCATTTTCTTTAAAATTTATAACTTAACAACCTTTCAAAAGTTCTCATTATGACTGATACAAGAGCCAACGGTCCAAAATCATTAAGATTTTTTGGACATTTCAATTTTGGAATTAGAACTACCACTGCATCTTGGTATATGCTGTGTCTTTAATGATCTAATAAAGATAACAGCACTTCATTCTCTTGCACAAGTACACAACAACAAAGATTATCAAGTCCACCACTTTCTCCCAACTTTATTGAAACAAGTGCCTTTTCTACCTCTTTTTGATCTATACTAGAATATTGATTATCTATAGGCTGTTGCTTCAAATTATGCATGTCATTACTAAAAATCAAAAGTATCAAAATGATTGAAATAGAATTATGGGCATGGTCAAAAATCTAAATTTGTATCCCAACCATCCAAGATTATCTTACCACTATTTGACTTCGGAGTAACTGCTACAGTTTTCATACTAGTCCACACAGATCCAATATTATTTGCAGCCATTTTACCCTCTAATTCAGGTTTATATTTTTGTTTTGCTCTTAAAATTTCCATTTTCCAACTCCTTAGTGGCTGTATGCAATTCAAACATATTTCCATCCTGAACAGCCTTTTTCTTTACACTACATTTAATAGATTTATCTACCCATGGCTTATTTTATGGGTAAATTTTAACTTGCTTACATGGTACAACCACAAACCTACAAACACAAAAACATATCGCATCAACAGAACAGTCCAAATCTTCACCACACAATCTCGTCACACGATCATTTAATTTCCAATTCAGTACAGTTATAACATTCCTGTAGACGCCATACCAACTTCACGCCAAACCTTTATATCCTTCTTCTGTACGGTCTTCTTCAAAACCATTTTATACATTGGTAATAGCTGCACACGGTTATGATCCACCAAGCCCAAGGGAGATAATGAGAATGCTTTATACGCACCTTTCATTGACCCATAGCAAAGATCTAGAATCTTACCTTGACTTATTGGACAAGAAACATTGATAAAAATTAATAAGCTTCTTTAAAATACTCGATTAGAGTCACCAAATATAAAATTTGGTGCCTCCAGTGAAATCATCTGTAGGATCATTTCAAGCCTAGCAGAGTTTATCAGTCAGCACCAGTTACCCCTGTCAATGAGAGAGAGACAGGTGGAAACCCTAGGACAAATTTGCAGTTTCCCATCCACTCATCAAGGCTGTGCTTGAAGAGGGTTAGTGAGGTACTCTCACTTGTATGGGAAGTATATTCCAAAGGTGGAGCAGCCTCTGGGAGGCAAACCTGTCTCTCCAGCAGGTTCTGTTGATGTTGCATATTAGATTTAGGCCTTTCGAGTTGGTAATGCACAAGGAGTTAGATTTACTTGTATGGTGCATCTCTAGTTGGGCAGGGTCCGAGATTGCCCAGAGGTCATCTGTGTTCGCCTACGAGGCAATCTATACGACACAAAGTAGAGTGACTGATTTGAGCCTGCCTGCATAGGACAGGTGTTGGAGGCCATGGATTCTTCTGTGGCCTTTCCAGTTGGTGCAGGTGTATGGAGAGGTACATACAAAACTGGGCATTATACTCAATTATTGGTTTAATGAGGAAGGAATACAGAGAAGCAATAACCTTTTTTTCTGGATGCAATCCCTTTACTTATGAGATAAACCAAGTAAAAGGCTTTTCTGACCATTGCTGCTACACAATGGTCGAATGTGAGAATGTTGTTAACCCGAGTACCCAGGTCTCTCACTACAGGTTGTGTGGTTAGGGGGTTGCCTTTGATGTGGTTCAGTAGGGGCCGTGTTTTGCCAAATGGTATGATAACATTTTTTTGCATTTAACTTAAGGCCATGACTTTAGCACCAATCATTTATTGCTGTAAGACCCTCATAGTTTCATAGTATAGTACTAGGCTATCTGCCCTGGGGCATTTGTAAGCCTAGCCATAGTGATGTGGCTTTTGCCACCCCATGAAATGGTACAAAAAATGTACAGAATAAATTTAGAATACTGTGCCTCTGTCTAGTAGTGACACAATGAAGGTCCCCTTATATAATAGAATTAGTTTACTGTGCCCCTGTCTAGCAGTGACACAGATGTGACCCCTGGGGTAAACTTACGATCTCCCATCCACTCAAGATTTCTCTTGAAGAGAGTCAGTGAGGGGCGCTGCCTAACGTGAACTGGGATCTTGTTCCAAAGCATGGGAAGCCTCTGGGTTATGAATCTATCCCTCCAGCATGTCCTATTCATACTTGTGCCGAGGTTTAAGTCTTTAGCTCTCGTGGTCCTGATGGATTTGGATTTTTTGAGGTGGAGCATGTCCATCAGATCCTGATTGGACTTAGCCTTGTACGTCAGGCAGAGATCACCTCTGAGCAGGCGGTATGCTACTGAATAGAGCTGAAGTTTCTTTAGTCTGGCAGAATAAGACATATGTTGGAGACCCTTGATCCTCTTGGTGAGGTACTTTTGTGGTCTCTCCAGCTGTTGCAAATGCCGGGTGAGGTACATACCAAATGGGGCATTGTACTCAATCATGGGTCTGATGAGGGTGGAATACAGGGGTACAATGACATCCTTGGATCTGGATGTGAATCCCTTCTTGATGAGGTGTGCAAGGTAGAAGGTTTTTCTAACCACTTTGGCAACGTGGGTATCAAATAAGAGGTCGCTGTTGACTTGGGTCCCTAGGTCTCGGATTACTTTTTCTGTACTCAGTGGGTTGCTGTCTATGTGATAATTTGTGGGTACTTTGTTTTTCCCAAAGGGAATGACTATACATTTTTTGGCATTTAGGACTCCGGCACCAGTTGTCCGTTTCTGTGAGGCCTTTTTGTAGGATGTGTGTGTCTGCTGGTGTATTGACTATGGCGCCTAGTTTGCAGTCCTCTGCGAACTTTGTCAGCCACAGCCCTCCCATGTTTGCTTTAACATCTGAGAAATAAATGCCGAACAAGAGGGGTCCCAGGACAGATCCCTGTGGGACACCACTTGTGACTGGCTTTGAGTCTGACATTGCTCCAGCGATTTTAACTTTATGGGTTCTGTCCTTTAGCCAGTTTGCAACCCATCTAGTGACATAAGGGTTTACTTTTAAGCTGTTGAGCTTATCTATGATGCCCGAGTGGGGTATTGTGTCAAAGGCCTTAGCCAAGTCCAGGTATGCTGTATGGACTGCTTTGCCCTCATCAATGGCTCTAGTGAGTCAACCAGGTTTAAAAGGCAGGATCTGCCCTTTACAAAGCCGAACTGGGTGGGGTCAAGTGTCTGTAGGTCCCCTATGTCTCTGTTTATGAGTTCCATAATGATTCTTTCCATAGCTTTGCAGACCAGGCTGGTTAAGCTTATGGGGTGGTAGTTTCCAGGGTCTGTAGAGGCACCCCTTGTGGAGTGGGACCACTGTTGCTGTACGCCAGTGTTCAGGTACATATCCCAGTAAGGCTAAGGTTAAATAGCATTTTATGTGTTGGTTTAGCTCCTCGGAGTTCACGTAACCGCAACCCGGGATACCGTCAGGTCCCATTGATGCTGTGTTTTTTGCTTTGTTTAGGGCGGTTCTCACTTTGACATCTGAGATGACAGGGAGATTACATTCAGCTGGGATAAGTATTTCTTCTTTTGGGGGTGAGGGAGGGAGAAATTTGCACTGAACCTGTCAGCCAGAATGTTGGCAATATCTGTGGGTTCAGTGTATTTTTGTTGTTGTGAACCAACTCTGAGCATATCTGAGGGTTTCCATGAGGTTTCTAACATAGCTGAAGAAGGCTTTGTGGTTATCTTTAGTGTCCTTAGCGATTTTTCTCTCAAAGGTGGCCTTGGATGTTTTTATGAGAGAACGTAGTTTTCTGCTAATGTTGATCAGAGATGTCTTCCCTTCATGGGATTTTGCTCTGGCGATGCAGTAGCTTCCTTCTTTTGTTATACAATTTGTTTATGGCTGAGGTCCACCAGACAGGACACTTACCTTTGGTGGAGAGGGACTTGGATTTATTTGGGATTGCATGATCCATGCATTCTTGGAGATGTCCATAGAAAGCATTTGTGAAGGATTTGGCATTGTGGGGTGTGGTATCCACTAGCACAGTGGGCTTAAAGGATACCATCTCAGTCTTAAGAAGAGTGAAGTCTGCTTTTGAGAAGTTTTTCACTGTGGTCTTTTGTGCTGGGGGTGGAGGTGGGATATGAATATCCAGGGTGATTAGTTTGTGGTCAGATCTCACTAGTGAGGGGTATACGTCCGGTGTGGAGCATTTTGTCCCCATGTTTGTGATGATAGTATATTATCTCCCCTAGTGGGAGAGGTGACTAGTTGTTACAGTGCATTTGAATTTATCATTTAAACATTTCCAATTCAGTACAGTTATAACATTCCTGTAGACGCCATACCAACTCTTCACGCCAAACCTTTATATCCTTCTTCTGTACGGTCTTCTTCAAAACCATTTTATACATTGGTAATAGCTGCACACGGTTATGATCCACCAAGCCCAAGGGAGATGAGAATGCTTTATACGCACCTTTCATTGACCCGTAGCAAAGATCTAGAATCTTATCTTGCCTTATTGGACAAGAAACATTGATAAAAATTAATAAGCTTTAAAAATACTCGATTAGAGTCACCAAATATAAAATTTGCCAGTTACCCCTGTCAATGAGAGAGAGACAGGTGGAAACCCTAGGACAAATTTGCAGTTTCCCATCCACTCAAGGCTGTGCTTGAAGAGGGTTAGTGAGGTACTCTGACTTGTATGGGAAGTATATTCCAAAGATGGAGCAGCCTCTGGGAGGCAAACCTGTCTCTCCAGCAGGTTCTGTTGATGTTGGATATTAGATTTAGGCCTTTCGAGTTGGTAATGCACAAGGAGTTAGATTTACTTGTATGGTGCATCTCTAGTTGGGCAGGGTCCGAGATTGCCCAGAGGTCATCTGTGTTCGCCTACGAGGCAATCTGAATGACACAAAGTAGAGTGACTGATTTGAGCCTGCCTGCATAGGGCAGGTGTTGGAGGCCATGGATTCTTCTGTGGCCTTTCCAGTTGGTGCAGGTGTATGGAGAGGTACATACAAAACTGGGCATTATACTCAATTATTGGTATAATGAGGAAGGAATACAGAGAAGCAATAACCTTTTTTTCTGGATGCAATCCCTTTACTTATGAGATGAACCAAGTAAAAGGCTTTTCTGACCACTGCTGCTACACAATGGTCGAATGTGAGACTGTTAACCCGAGTACCCAAGTCTCTCACTACAGGTTGTGTGGTTAGGGGGTTGCCTTTGATGTGGTTATCAGTAGGGGCCGTGTTTTGCCAAATGGTATGATAACATTCTTCTGCATTTAACTTAAGGCCATGACTTTAGCACCAATCATTTATTGCTGTAAGACCCTCTTGCAGTATGTTAACATCATTTGGGGAGTCAATGACAGCACCCAACTTACAGTCATCTGCAAACATGGTCAGCCACAAGCCTTTTGTCTTTACCTGGAGCTCTTGAGAAATAAGATGCCAAACAACAGGGGTCCCAGGACAGATGCCTGGGGAACATCACCAGTGACATGACTGCTGTGGGAGGTGGAGGCACATATTTTGACATTGTGGATTCTATCGGTGAGCCAGGTGGCCATCCACCTGATGGGACAGGGATTTGTGTCAAGTTGCGTTATCTTTTCAATGATGCCTGAATGGGGAATTGTGTCAAAGGCCTTGACCAAGTCAAGGTAAGCTGTATGTACTGACTTTCTCACATCTAGGGCCTTTGTGACAAGTCTCAAAAAAGTCAATCAGGTTCAACAGGCAAGATCTGCCCTTGACGAATCTGAACTGGATGGGGTCAAGCACTTGAAGATTGCCCATGCCCTTGTCTATGAACTCCATAATACTACACTTCAAGGCTTTACAGTTCAGACTTGTCAAACTAATGGGGCAATAGTTTCCAGGTCAGTAGTGGCACCACCTTTGTGCAAAGGGATGACAATGGCAGTTCTCCACTCTGCTGGAATGAAGCCTGTACTTGGGTTGTGGTTGAATAGGGTGCCCAATGGGAAAGCTAGTTCTTGTTGGAGATAGTACTTAGCACAGCCTGGGATACGATCAGGTCCCATGGAAGCTGTGCTCTTTGACTAGGGCCTTTAACACTTCATCTATGTAGTGAGATGCAAGACAAGTATCAGGGATGTTGAATGGGCCTTTGGAGAGTGCACAGGGTGAAGTTTGCACTGAACCTGCTAGCAGGTTGGCTAAGTCAACCGGATCAGTGTAATTGATACCATTAAGTACTAATTCGGAACAAACCTTGGCTTTGCCATGGATATTCTTGATGTAACTGAAGGCTTTTTGGTTTCTCTTTGTTTCAGAGGCTAGTTTTGATTCATAATTGGCATTGGAGGTTTTCACTAGTGATCTAATCTGCTTGAGGCTAAAGAGGAAGTTTTTCCAAGTTGGAATTTGTTCCTTTTTATCCTCGGACAACAGTTTCTTCCTTTTGTTGTAAAGCCTGCTGATAGACAGAAATGTCCACCAGACAGGTTTGCATTTCCTTGAGGAGCAGGTTTTAGTTCCATTGGTTATGGCTGAGTCCATGCAGTTGTACAGGTGCTTGTATACTGCACTGGTGTACTGTTCAGCATAGTTGTCTGCATCCTCGGGGGGGGTGAAGCTACTGATGCCCTCCCTCAGGAGGTTGTAGTCAGATTTTGAGAAGTTTTTTAGCCTGGTTACAGCTGGTTGGGGGGGGGGGGGTCGGACAAACTTTGAATGAGACCGACCGATGATCCGATCTCACCAGGGAAGAGCATACTATGGGACTAGTGTAGAGGTCACCCACAATGGTGAGAACCAAGTCCAGAAGGCTATCTCCCCTTGTGGGGGATGAGACGAGCTGTTCTTGTGCATTAGAACTGATGAAGTCAAGGAATCACTGGGCATATGCTTTAGTGCAGGATAGTTCACCAAGTCTATTATGGGGTAGTTGAAGTCACCAAGGATCAGGGTGTTAGGTCTACCTTGATGGAGTCAAGTAGGTCCAGGTAGGAGTGGGTGTCCTGAGGCATGGAGGGGGAACTACAGCTGGATATAACTTGGATGGCTGTCTTGCCAACTGTCGGCTGCACCTGCAGTAGGTCCAGTGCATCATGCTGGCAAACCAGTCTGGAGGTGTGCCTGTCCTCAATGAAGATAGAGACCCCACCACCCTTAAGCCTTCCTGACTTCATTTTGGGGTCAGACTGAGGTACAGCCTGGTAAGGCAGGGGTGCTCTCCACAGCTTTGAACCAAGTTTCAAAGACTGCACAGATGTTAGCATCTTCCAGGACGAGTAGAGCCTCCAGTGAGAGCATGTTCAAGTTAAGGCTCCTAGCATTAAGCATCATGATCTTAAATTTGCTTTTTGACAGATATTTTATGCTGAAGATTTGTCTTTGGGACATTGCAAAAAAAACAATGGGGGGGGGGGAGGCTTTTGGCCAGGATCTGGAATCAAGGCGACAGGTGGTGGAGGCCTCTGAAAGCAAAGCAAGCATCAGGGCCTGTCAACCATGTCATCCCAAGCAAACAGACACTGGATCCTCTTGGAACATGACACAACTAAAACTATTAATTGTGTTGAAGTCAATTTTTTTGTTGGTACTGTATCCTTAGGCAGTGTAGGCAGGTGTAGGCATGGGCTAGCATACCTACTACACACACACCACACACAGTCAGTCATCTCTCTCTTCAGTGGAGAGGCAAGTCTCAAAGTCTCAAGTCATCTAACACTAATAAGGGAGTCATACTTAAGTGCATGCTTGATGTGGTGGACTCTGGCACCTGACAACTGACAGCGACTTCCACCTTGTCGAGCCTGAGTGACTTCCACCGTCTCGAGTCTGGAGGGTATGGAAACTATAACTATAATTTGGTTTATATAAATGCTTTATAGGCTGTGTTTGTGAGATACTGGTGTGCGATCTGCTGTGTGTGAAATATTTGTGTGATCTCTGCTGTAAGTAAGTTTTTATTGAGGACCTCTGCATAGGTGGGTGTGTGTTGTGCTTGGCTATGTGATGTGAGTGGTGTGGTGTTTGAGTGGTGTGGTGTTTGTGCTGGCAATCTCCTCTGTCAGGAGTAGTGACTGTGGACAGAAAACACAGATTCCAGGTTACTCATGTAGATGCATTCCACGCAAGTAGAAGAATTATGTGCTAGGAGAAGAGGGCTGTCAGTAAAAACGAGGCAGTTACTACACTGCCTCAGTATGCCCATGCTGACCAGGCTGGCAGCAGAAACTGATGGGAATTGTCCAGACATAGCATTCTGAATACTTGGGTGGACTTATGGAGAGGGGGCTTTGATAAGGGCTTGTCCACAAGAGTGTAGACCACAAAAACCTTCTTAAAATGTAAAGTAACTGGCCTGAAGCCCAAGTGCTAAAACCAAAACTAAGACGCTTAGAACAGATACATTTTAAATCAGGCTACTAACCAGCAATAATAAATGTGCCAGAATAACAAGGAGTAATAAATGTAGCAGAATAAAAACACCAGAGTACTTAAAAGCACGCAGCAAAGCAAAATAAAGGTAATAAAGCAGGAAGAACACAATTACAGTAAAAGCAGTTGAATAAAGTGTATTTTTTTTTTTTTACGTGGAGAGGGAGGAAACAGAAGTGAACTCAAGATTAAGAAACTAAGGGGGGATGGCCTTCCCAAATGCTCTCTATATACATTACACTGAGCTGACAAGATGGGACAGGAAGGAGTGTCCAAAATCAAAGCAGCAAGGGGGTAGTCCTTCCCAAATGATCTCACTGTACTTGGCTGAGTGAGCAAATAAGATGGGGCATGGGAAAATCAAATTTACATCAGGGGTGGGCAACTCCAAAGCCACAAATTTGGGCAAAAGACTGGGGAAAAACAAAACAAAATGCAGACAGAGACCAGCAATAAACAATGAAGAAAATAAATAAATGCAGTACAGTTTTGTTAACTATCACTGAACCAGACCAAGAGCAAAAAGATATACTTATATCAGCTTGGTATATCCAGATGGTTATAGAATCAATATATTTTGTATTACCTCAACCTCAAAATGTTTGCAGCAGAAGTAGTGTTTGCATTCAGATGAATATATGCTTCTGTTCAGGAGTATTGGATTCTCATGGCAAGTACAAAGGGCATAATGATACTGACAGAAGCTCAACATTTGATGTAGAAATACATTCTCTAACAGTCACAGAAGTGCAGTATCGTTTATTCAAATATAAGCATACTGCTCCTCCTTGAGTTTTCCTCATCAATTCAACCTTTTGATCCAAAAGAAATGGCACTCAAAGCCACGGATAAACAAAATCATCAGCCTGATCATACTCTGTAATTCAAGTTTCCGTAAAGGCCAAAATACAAGTTTCTAAAGCCTTTCTGGTAATGAACATTCCCCTGAAGTTCACCCATCTTATTTCTCAAGGACTGAACATCTCCCATAATCATTAAATGAAAAGTGACTATTGCTTTTTCTTTAGGTGCACTTTAAAAACATCCTCTCCTCCTACCTCGCTTCTTCTTATTGTTCATAGAGCCATCAGTCTCTAAAATATCTCAAAATGTCATCTGGTAACTGTGGTAAAAATACTTATACAAGCTGCATTCACACAGTTCAATCCCAGCAACAATTTCTGATGTGTAACTCCACTGACTCCACAAAAAAATATAAAGTACAAGTTACACTTAAGACAATAAAACCATAAAAATCCATTTTAAAGAAAAAAACACGACCAAGACACGCACACACAAAATGCCAAACACTACTCTCCCACTGCCGGTCACTGCATGTGCAAGCACCCACCAAAGGGTGATCACCTTGGTTATGGTATGTTTATTATGGTTATCTTTCATCTGGGAGGCTATCTGCAATTTGCTTTGGCAGATTTGACCAGCTCTCTAATTTTTGTTTTTTTTAGACTGGTATCTTTTTGCACTGTTTTGTCTGTTCCTTCTTGGCTTTAGAGTATTTTTTTTTTCTTTTTGTTGAATAGCCTATTTATGCTAGGGGTCCAACATGGCTTTCTTTTTAGCCAGTAATCATACGTTTGAATCTGACAGGTACTGCCTCCTGTATGCGGCTATGAATGGGGTTGTACAGTGCTTGTGTACAGAGTAGGACTCCGTGTCATAGGAGTTTGAAAGGGCTTGGAAGATTAATAAGCTGTCACAGTTTGAGGTAATGGGCCTTAGCAAAGTTCTTAATAGGTCTGAAGTTTGATGGGGGTTCTAGGGTAGTTTAATACTAAATTTGATTTGTGGTCAGATCTTACCCAAGAGGAGTTAATGCATGGGAGGGAGCAGCACCCATCCCCCATGTTCATAAGTACCAGGTCTAGGATATTTGTACATCTAGTTGGGGAGCTAACTAGCTGCTTCAGGGTGTTTGCATTGAAGTTCAGAAACCTCAAGAGGACCAGCTAAAGTCACCCAAAAGTATGATGTTAGGCTGAATGTAAACAGATTCCAGTATGTTTAGGTAGATGATGTGGTTTTTCAGACTTGTGTAAGGGATCTGTAGCCAGCAAGGATATGCTTGGGGGAGGGGGGGTTGCACATGAAGCAGCTCAAGTGAGTCATGTTGTTGGACCAGTCCAGCAGTGTACTTGTCCTTTATGAACCATATTTCTGTGACTACACGTCTGTTCTCCAGGGTAAGGACTTTTTTTTATTTATTTTATTTAAAATCCTACTGTTGCAGTACCTTAGATGGTCGTGACTGATTTTTGTTATTTTAAAAGGTTTAGCAACTTGGCACTATGGGGATAGATAGTTTTTGCCAGTACATGGATGCAAAGTGCAAACCATCTTTAGCAAAGCACTGTGGTTTGTTGATCATGTTCCCCAGGCTGATAGACACTGGACGCCCTTGTTGCGACACCAGAAACTCAGTCAATTGTTGAAGTCCATCGTTTTTTCGTTGGTACTTTGGCATCATCACTGCTGAAAGTATGAGGCTACTCGAGGCTAGATGCATGCCTGCCTGGTACACATATTCAGAGCTTCATGATGTCTTTCTTCATATAATCCAATGACTATAACCGCTTCATACTGGTACTTGCATTTACGTCTTTAAACCACATGTGTGATCTGGTAGATCCAAGATCCAAACACACAGCTCACTGTAATCTTCTCCTTGCTTAGCCTGGTAAAGGGAACGTCAATATGTCTTACAATGGAATCCCCAATAACTAGAATATTTGGCTGTGTGGCGTTTTCCCTTATGATTTTGGAACCAGTGCTACTATGACTTTCAGAGTTGCGTGCTGTGTGAGGTGCTGTCTTTTTTCAAAATGTTTTTATTCATTTTATAACACAATAAAATAACAGTATAGTAACAAGGAAAAACAAAAAAAATATATACAATGTCCCTAACAATTAAAAAAGCAATATACATAGAACACTTAATATTTCTCTAAAAGATTAGACAATTTGTCCAAGCAATTAAAAGTGGGGTTATGTTGTTAGTCCTTGCTTTTACAGTAGCAATCGCATTCTTACAAATATATTTCACAAAATGAATAAACTCAACGTTAAAAGCAGGAGTAGACTGGTATTTCCAATTTTTAGTAACAATTTTCCTTGCTATAGGGAGGATAGACCATAGTAAAAAAGTTTTTATGAATGACTTCGGGAACAGGAACATGGAAAAAAGATAAGGGAGTCAGAAATGATACAGCTGTCATTCCACAGAGCTTTACAAAGAAATCTAAAGTCTAACCAAAATGGGGAAATTTTGCAATCGACAACCATATGCATCCAGTCAGCATCAGAGTGTCCACATCTCCAGTAGTTCATTTCATCTTTCCTGTACATTACTGCTAGTTTATGTGGGGTGAAAAAACATCTATGTAAAAATTTCCATGTGTGTATATGCCAGAACAGTGAAGATGTGATTATTTTGCCAACTATAAAAGTTTTTTTTATATCACTTTCTGAGAATGTCTGTTTATTAACTTCACTTGAATAATTCAAAAAAGAAACTTCTGTTTTGCTAAAATAATTTCTGAGAATTTTATAAACATATGTATGAAGTGTTCTTAGGTGAGCTATTAATTGTCGAGATAAAATCCAAGATTTTTAAGTTGCTCTTATTGTAGGTCTCTAATTTGGGTACGAGCTTAGTATGTATAAAATCCTCGTATAAAATCCTCACACAAGTTTGGATGTCCAGCCAATTGCAATTTTGTAAACTATATCTGCTGATCAAATAGTCTACAAAACTTATTTTATTGTTGTTTGTCTTTTCGGCTTTTCCCGGTTAGGGGTTGCCACAGCGGAACTCCGGTCCGTTGATGATTGGCAGTCAATTGTTACGGTGCTGAGTTGCCAGCCCAACACCTAACCTTCAGCGAAGGCACACCCATTCACGCATGTCTTTCGGAGGCCACTCGACCGCAGGGAGAACATGCAGACTCCACAGAGAAGGCACTCCAGCCAAGAATCGACAGGAGAACCTCTTGCTGTGAGGTAACACAACCGCTGTACCACCACGGATCACAAAATTACTGGAGAAAATTTGATTCCAGTATAATAGGTCACGCTTTGTAAACTCTAACATTTTCTGAGTATCAAAAGATATCAGACATTCATGTGTGTAGGCAATAGGAAATAATTATTGCTAAATTTTAAATTAAATTGATTAGAAAACAAACTTTTTAAACAGCAATATTTGATTTCCAAGAGGTGCAAGAACAAGTTTTGAGCTTTCACTTTGAATGTATGTTTTTAAAATCCACAGAAAGATGTCTGTATGTATTAGAGTGCATGGTTCAAGCAATGTTCTATTACTATTAAGAAATAAGGTTTCATGTACTGATTTCCAGTATGATGTACAAGAAGTATTATTCCAAAGCAACACCATGCTAATAAATGCAGAGTTTAAATAAAAATCTATATTTGGAAACCTATACCTCTCCTTCATCCTAGCTTGTGGTGTGCCAGAGAAGAGAAATTCTTTTTCTTGGATACCAAAGGATGTTGATGTTTACTTTTGGCAGGTGGGGGAATTATTAAAGCTTGGAAAAAGATTTTAGTCAACAGTATAATTTTGAGTCTTCAAATGGAGTCTATTCCATCAATCAGACTTATGATTGAGTTTATAAATTGTCTGTAATTAGATGAGAGTGATTTTTTATAATTAGATTCAATAATGATACCTAGATTAATATGCGTGCCCTCCCAGTTGGTCTCTTTTTGATCAGTGTTTCACAGTAACATTTTTTTATTCACTAGAAGTGCCCGGGTTTTGTTGCGACTGAATTTTAGACCAGAGGTATTTGCAAAGATGTCTAGATTATATAACAGGTGATCTGCTGAATATTCAATATCATTGGAAGGTCATCAGCAAACAGTTAGAAATAATAATTTGTCTGACACTTAAGTTACAACGCAATTTGCAACAGGCTCAACAGCCAGGGAAAAATGAAATGGGGAGGGGGCATCCCTGTTTAGCACCTCTTAATATTTTGAATGGGTTACATAGACAAGATTCAAAGTTTACACAGGCTATGGATTTTTCATATAGTTTAAAAGTTTGGGGAGAAAATGTATTTTTGCACAGCAGATATGGCCAACTTAGGGAGATGAAAGTTTTGTCTATATAAAGGCTTAAAATACAAAGCTCATTTTTTTCTTGTTTGCCAAGTTAAGTTAAAAAAGTAATAATAATTTGTTGTGTACCTTTCTGCTTTTGATAAACCCAGTTTGGTCTTCACAAGTTAATACTGAAAGAATATTATTTAATAGACATATCTTGTAATCAACGTTAAACAAAGAAATTGACCTGTATGATGTGCAAAGGTTGGGCTCTATTTGGTTTTAATATGGGAGAGAGGACAGAATATTTCCATGTGGGAGGGATGTTTGCTGTAGTTTTAACTTCTTGAAAATCTTACCCGGTACATTCCAAGAGGTTATCAGGTAAGAATTTGCAAAATTCCGGAATTAGACCATCCAAGCCCTGGTGCCTTTTTTGTCTTAAGATTTTTTTCTTTAAAGGAAAAGTGTTTACCTGTGTTATTAGTATTGTACTGGATAGCTTTTTGATTATCATTATTAGCAAGAAAGTTGTCTATATCACTTTTATCAAACTTTTATCACTTGCTGACGAGTTAATATTCTTGTATTGTTTTTTTTTTTTAAAAACAAGACATTTTTTAGATCGTAACTTTGATAATCTGATTATTTTTAGTGTATATTATTTCCTTTATATGACTTTATTTAAATGTTTAGATCTAATCGCAATCCTGTGCGTACTCCTGGGATTAATAGAGTAGGATTGTAATCTGATTTTTTCCAGATTTATTGATATTTTATGCTGTATGATATCCTGATATTCCTTGTTTGGTTTACAAATGTCCACTATTGCAGATTTGTCATTTGCTGTAAGTTTTAGTTCACCAATTTCTTTTTGTACGTCTACCAGTTTTTTATCCCACTCTTTCCTTTTAAATTTATATACCAGCTTTTGACTTAACCATGTAAGACTACCGTGTCCCATAGGATAATATCTGAAACCTCTCCATTATTACTGACATCTAGGTAAAGCTTTATTTAATCTAGAAACCATTCTTTAAATCCTTGTACTGTTACGCGATAAGCAGGTAGTATTTGGCAGAAGTTTAAGGGGTCAGTATTAAGTGTTACACTGACGAAGATAGCACTGTAGTCAGACATAGGGCATGATGTCAGCACTACATTACCAATTTTGGCCAGTAAAGAACTGGTTACAAAGACTTTGTCTATGTTGGGCTGCATGCCAAATCTCTAAGAGTAGTAAGAATACTTCAGGGAGGACAATATTTTTAAACCATCAATATCAATCAGATCTGTCCTTTATATAGTTCAAGTGCTTGGCAACAGGGGACATCGTGAAGGGCTTAGCCTTAGAGCTTGTAGTATCAAAGACAGCCAAAATACTATTAGCTGGTGATTTTTAAATTGTAACTCGCATTTAAACTTTAAAACTGAGAAAACATTTAGCCACCATAACATTAGTCCCACTGCCCAGTATGTGTTTGCGAAAGTGTACATCTTTTTGTCTAGTTTTAGTATGACTAAAGCAAAAATAACATCATTGCTTAAGTACGAGTCAACTACTTCTGGAATTCTCATTGATTTTCTGTGAGAAATTAGAACACTCTTCTCTTCTGGTTGTAGTTTTAAGGATTATAAGATTTTAATACGTTCAGAGTTCATCTGTTTAGATCTTCTGTTACTAAGAGATCCCTGAATGAATGCAAAATCTGCTTTATGTAGCATTAAATATTTGCTGACGCTACTCCTTTTCACGGGGTTGCTTGTTTTTTTTGTGCGTGTGTGGGGCCACTTAAGAGATGTTTTCGGGAGGTCTTGGAAGGTTTGGGCAAATTACATCCAAGTACCTCTACAAATGTAGGTCTGTGTGTTTGTTCCTTAGTGTTGGTAGTGTGTTTTGGGTGTAATGCGGAGAACCTTGTATGCATTTTTCACGTGTGTATGTGACAGCTTTGCCACCAATGACACTGTATATCTAAAGCTCTCACACAGTTTGGCTGTTCTAAAATTAAAAGAATGTCAGTGAATGTAAGGCAGTTACTACACTACCTCAGGATGCCCACATCCACCAGATCAGAAGCAGAAATAAGGAAATGTCTATCCATTACAACAGATCCTTTATAGACGGAAAGAGTCACTTAGCTAAGTGAGAGTGTTTTAGTAAAACACTATAGCATGACCAAGGTCTATATAAGAAGAAGAATGAATGGAAAAAATATCGAACTGCAAATCAGCGAAAAGACCAGACCTCGAGCTTGCTATTGTGGGGGGCTGTGCCCCCCACTAAATATATATACCAACTCCAAGATCACACTACAGTGGGGGAAAAGGGCAAATATTCCAATCTTCTCTGTACCAAGATCTGGCACACAGCACTTTGAGGTCCGGTCTTTTTGCTGTTTTGCCGTTCTATACTTTTTCCATTCGATCTTGATATAGACCCGATGATCAGTAGGGATTCCTCTCTCTGCTTAAAATGGCAGCTCATGGAACAGCTATGGACAGTGGGAGACTATGGATAGAATCTCCTATACAGGATTTTAAACTGGAGATATCTGCGTATATGCAATGCACAGGTAACAGCATTTGTGCACTGTACAAACACAATGCTTTTATACCAGCAGAAAGCAACTTTTACAGTTGAGCCCTCAAGCCAATCAGATAAACATGCAATAAGCCTTCTACCAGCAGTTTCCAACGCAGATGGGTTTAATCAGCCCTCTGCTCCCACCAGAGTGCATAATAAAATCCTCTTAATGTAAAACAAACCAGCTTTAAATTCAAGTGCAGTAACAAAAGCTTTGCAATAAAAGGCAGAACTCCTGCAGTATCAGAAATCCATGGAAATAAGTTCAAACCCTGAGAAATATTACTAGATACAGAAAAACCTGTGTAAACATAGAAAAGCTAATTATGAAACTAAAATACCACACCTAGCCAAGGATAATCATAAGGCATTCTTCAACTACAACCAAAATCTGCAAGGGAATGTTCAGTTATGTTCTCAACTAGTAGTGGAAGGTACCACTCATACTATACCGGAGGAAACTGCCAATCTGCTAGCGGACAGATGTGGCGTTCAACTTCACCCACTTGTCCCCACAAGCCATTCTCCAAAGCATACCAGACATAGTCCTCTGCCTAATACTGCTACAGATCATGTAATATCTGTGCTCTCCAGCTTCACTGGGACCAGATAACATCCCATGTTGCTTACTAAGCAACCTAAAACAGGACGTAGAGAACCCACTTGGCATTCTCTTTAACCACAGCTTGAGAACAGTCTTTGTTCCTGCAGAGTGGAGAACAGCGATAGTAATCCCCTTGCACAAAGGGGGGCCATCAACTGACCCTGGGAACTACAGGCCCACAATTCTAACCAGGGAACTACAGGCCCATAAGTCTAACCAGCCTCACCTGCAGGCCATGGAAAGTATCATCATGGATCTTAACAAGGACAGAGGTGACCTTCAAACTCTAGACCCAACCCAGTTCGGCTTTAAGGGTAGATCATGCTTATTAAACCTACAAGACTTCGAGAAAGTCACCAAACCCTTGGATGAAAGTATAACAGTGCATACTTCCTATCTTGACCTAGCTAAAGCTTCTGACACAATTCCCCACTCTGGTATCATTGAGAAACTCTCCCAGCTGGGGATTAACTCTTATGTCACTAGATGGGTAGCCAAATGGCTCACCAACAAGACACATACTGTCAAAGTTGGTGACTCCACCAGAAGACCCATCACCAATGGTGTAACCACAAGGATCTGTGCTCAGCCCTTTACTGTTTGGAATCTATTTCTCAGAAGTCCAGGCTAAAGTAGATAGCTTTTGGCTTACCAAGTTCTCCGATGAAGTTCTCCGATGATTGCAAATTGGGTGCAATCAAGTCCCCCAACAATGTTAACATATTACAGGAGGGGATAACACACAAAATGACTAGTGCCAAAGCCATGGTCTAAAACTAAAAGCAAAAAAGTGCATTATTATTCCTTTTGGCAAAGCGGAATTCCCTTGTAATTACAATACGACAGCACCCCATAAGTTTAAACCCAGTGGTGTGAGTCTGGAACATAGGTGGAGAGCAATCTGAACTTCAACCACCAACTTTCCACAGTAGTAAGGAAAGTATTCTATGAGGCGCATCTCATAACTAAGGACAATGCATCCAGGTTTAAGGATGTTATAATGCCACTGTACTCAACCCTCAAACCATTAATACAATGCAATGCTCCCTTCTGCATGTACCTCACAAGACACCTGCAGCAGCAGGAGAGACCACAGAGGTTTCTCACCAAGAGAATTCAGGGCCTCCAAACCATGACTTACATGGACAGACTGAAAGTCCTGTCACTGTACTCTGTATGATATAGGCTGCCGAGAGGTGACTTATGCTTGGCCTACAGGGCAGTCTCTGACTTGATCCTGATCGATATGCTAAACAAACATCCGCAAGTCAAATGACACAAGAGTCACTCACTCTAGGGATCTTAACCTAGCTTGCGACATCAACAGAACATGCTGGACAGACAGATATCTCCCAGAGACTGCTGCTACTGTGGAATAAACTTCCCAATCATGTGAAGCAGCTACTCTGGAATAAACTTCCAATTCACGTGAAGCAGAGCTCCTCAAGGACACTATTTAAGTGCAACCTAGACAAATTGATGGAGGCTGCTAATTCACCCCAGGGGTGCATCCATGTCCCTCATGGACAGGGGTGATCAGCGTTTCATAGACCCACTCTGAGAATTACATCTATCTAACAAAGACCACTCTGTATTAACATGGCTAGGCTTGTAAGGACTCTAGGCCACTAACCTCCTATGAAAACTTCTATGAAACAGAAAAAAAAATTTGCAAAAATTAGAAATATTTTGGCAAAGTCAGAGAACTTTGGCAAACTCTGAACAGCTTTAGTAGCACTGGCAAACTCTGAACAGCTTTAGTAGCATCAGAATACTGTTAAAACATCCTAAGAGCAGTACATTAATAAGCAGATTGCATTTTTTAACAAATGCAGGCTGAAAAAAACATGATAAATTGAAATAAAACCAATAAATGCAGCAATGTTAAACAGTACTGAGATAGCGACTGCGACACCAGGAAATACTGTCCAGCTATCTAGAATTTTGTAAATAACTGTATATCACTAGAAAATATTAATATGATTTGTATAGAGATGCGACTCTGCCAGCCCATCTGTCTGGAATTTTGTAAATAATCATGTCACCTGTGAATAGGGATACTATTCATATGCTTGTCTTACAAATGTAAGAGAAAACTTATGTTATGTGCTGAGCTTCAAGAATGTAACCACAGTGTACCATGCTGGGAAAGAACAGAAATGGATATAAACTATATGCCTATGCAAAGGAATATTTTAATGGTAGAACCTGGAACATACAGAGTTAACTTTCAAAACTTTAAGAAAATAATTAAGTGCTTTACGATGTGCTATAAAAAGTTAGTTTCAGTGCAGCAAGCAGACAGTGTCTAGAGCTAGGGGTTTTCCTATAGTCTTAAAACAGAAATACTTACTAGGTTTCAAATGTAGAGTGTTTTATATTGCTCCGTTACTTGCTAGCAGCTGCACATCTGAGAAATAAGTATTTCTGACACAGAGATGTTGGCTTCTGTTAGCATGGGAACTAAAGGCAGGAGACAGAATGTTGTCATACAGCTGACCCAGCAGTAATGTTTTGATATTAAATTTGGGAACTTTCTCAGAGATTGTGCACGTATTTGTCTTTGGACCTGGAAACATCCTCTCATCAGCACTTGCCTTGCTAATAGTAAAAAATCAGAGCACAGTAATCTCTTTTAGATATAGATAGGAATATAGTAAAGATTAGTTTAGATGTTTTCTGTATTTATCAGAGACTGTCCTGCAATGCTGTTTTAAAACACTTCCTGTGATTCTCAACTCTGTAGTCACTGTGTTGAGTTAGAGTCTTGTTCTTTTATTATTAAATATAGTTAAACATTTTAATTGTGGCTGGTTTGTTAGAGATATTTAAGCTCTTAGCGTACTTGCATATGTATTTGGTGACACTGCATAGACCACTCCTAAACAGCCTTGGTCACACTTACCATTTGAATAATAGTGACATTACACAGTAAGATTGGGCACCCTTTGGTAAGGGCCTTTATAGCAGCTGATGAACAGTGTTTGGTGGCAGTGATAACTACCGTATAGTCTGGGCAGAAGAGGACATAGCTAGTAAATTTGTGCCAGCCTTCCCCAGGAGTGTCTGTGTGTTTGTATGTAAATCAAATCTCAAAGTGCGATTGTTTCAGCTACTTGGGCAGGGACACAAAGCACTAGTTGGACAGAGGTTGCTGGATGTTTTTTCTTGACCACTCAGCTGAGATCTTAACATTATAGCTGTGCCAGTGAGGAGACTTAAGGATCTGGAGAAAGGAGAAACCACCCCCAGACTGATCGATCTCCGTGTGCTCTTAAGGGAAATTATACTTTACTGTGTGTGTACTTGTTATCCTCCCAATATGTACGTCCCTCACTGGCACTAGGGGTGAGGACTGAGGCTCCATGATTACTGGGCCAATGCAGGGAAGTCACATATTAACTAGTTACCAGTGGTGGGATACCCACATCACATATTAAAATTGGTTGACTGTGTGAGATAGCCAAACCAGATATTAATTGGCTTGTAGTGGCGTGGATAGTAAACTCCTGTAGCCTGTGTACAGTTGTCACTGAAGGTGCTTTTACTCTCAAATCAGCAACGCAGTGACCATTCAGAGTTCATATCACAATTGTTTTATTTCTTTCTTAGCTTAGGCAGTCAGTGAGAGCAGGCAAGCATGTCAGCAGCAGAGTATGGCAAGCTGACAAGGAGCCAGTTAGCCGAGAGGACTGATGCATGCCAACCAGACTAAAGCAGATATTATTGCAGCTTTAGTCACAGCTGCAGCACAGAAGAGCAACCAGGAGGACAATCGGACTGGCTGTAGAGATGTACAACTCTCATAATAGACAGCTCAATCTTTCCACAAAGGACTTTCAAATCCATCTGGAGTGAGAGAGACTTGAGTTGGAGGCCAAACGTTTGGAAATAGATGCAGCAGAGAGACAGAGACATCTGGAAGCTGAGGAGAATGAGAGGCAGAGGCAACATGAAAAGGAGATGCTAACTCTTCGCTTGAGTCATAGAGGTAATGGGGAGGGGAGTAACCAAATCTCAGAAACAACAAAGATCAGTATATTTCTTCCACAATTTACAGAGGGGGATCATTTTAATAGTTTCATTCATATGTTTGAGTGGGTATGTAAACAGTAAAATGTTGACCAAGGGCTCTAGGTACAGTTCCTGACCCCCTTACTCCACAGGAAAGCTGTAACTGTTCTTTCCAAACAGTCTGACACTGACTGTTTAAATTATAATGCTGTAAAGAACTGTTTGCTGGAATGTTTTAAATTAACACCTGAAGCTTATAGAAAGGCAGATGGTAGTGTGCGTGAATATGTTGCTGAACTAAGCACTTATTTTCATAGGTGGGTGACTGGACGTCAGGTCATGACTTTTGAAGGACTGGCAGACATTTTGGTCTTAGCACAGACACAGGACATCAGAATCTGGTAAGCTGATAGACAATGCAATACTTTATACGGGTGAGACCTACACCTAGCAAGCAGGGAATCACTGTACAGGAAAGGCCACCCAGTGCTGCTCATGGGTCTGGTAGCAGGGCAAGCCACTAATCCAAGTACACCATCAAGGGTTAATGATTTAAATGCAACCAGTTGGGCTATGTAGCATATAGATGTTCATGGAGGCAAGGTGGAGAACAAAAGGTGGGACAGCCAGTAAGTAGGAATGACAAAATGCCAATAGTATGTTGTCTCGAGACAACAAGGGTACCAAACTACCACAAGAGATTATATCCTATCTTAGTGAATGGGAAAGAGGCCATGGCTAAGAGACAGCCTCTGGCCTAATCATTGTGAAGCCTGCAATGGTTACAGAGGAGCAGTACTTGCTTGGGCAGTCTACTCCAGTCAGAGCTTTAGGAGTGACCCCATTCCAAACACCTTTGGCTAGGGTTCACCTCGACTGGGAGGGTGGAAAAGGAAGCTAGCAAGTAGGTGTGTTTGAGGATACCCATGCAGATGTCCTGTTAGGGAATGATTCTGATAATGTAGTACTGTGTTCATGCAGTTACACGCAGTCAGGCTGAGAGACAAGCATGTGGGTCTGGTAGCCTGGGGGAGACCCAGACAGACCACACACTTGCAGCCAGGACTGGTGAGGTGGTTACTTCAGGGAGGGAGCTACCCAGTAGCAGTGAGACTGAAGGTGAGCCACAGCTGCTTATGGGTAATGATTTTCCCCTGGATAGAATGACTGCAAGGGCAGAGGTGAGTAGTAGTACCTGGGCTGACAGTGAGGCACCGCTGTCAAGAGGATGGCAGACTTCCTGTGGAAGGGGAGCTAAGAATGGTTAAAAAGAGTCGAGACAGGCTCAGCTCTCAGACCCTATATTACAAGGCCTGAGGGAGGTAGATAGTGAAGCACCTGATTCTTAAGGGAAAGGGGAATCTATATTACTGGGACAAAGGGTACTGTATAGAAAGTGGACCCCTGAGGGAGGACTAGAGGGTGAGAGAATACAGCAGATGGTAGTGCCCAGAGACTACCATCTGGCACTTCTAGCCACAGCCCATGATATCCCCTTTGCAGATCATATGGACATAAAGCATACAAAGACATGTGCTATGTAGAACTTCTATTGGACTGGGATTTCCTCAGATGTAACAGAGTCCTGCAGGGCAAGGCAGAAGACAAGGTGAAAGCTACTTTGATGCTTTGCCTGTGACTAAGGAGCCACTTCAGAGAGTAGGTATTGATATTGTAGGGCCTTTGAGTACCCCACATTCCACAGGGAAAAAGTATACCCTAGTGGTAGTAGATTATGCTACCAGATACCTTGAGGCGGTGGCTCTGTCCGCCACTGAGGTAGAAAAGGTGGCAAATGCTTTGTTAGAGATTTTCAGCAGGGAAGGTTTCCCCAAAAGAAATACTGACTGACAGAGGTGCCAATTTCATGTCAGACCTGCTGGCTTGTCTGTGGAAGTACTATGGGGTGAAGCACATAAAGACCACCCTCCCTACCATCCTAAGACTAATGGTTTTGTTGAGAGTTTAAACTCTACAGTCAAGACGATGCTACAGACATTTGCAGACCAGTTTAAGAGGGACTGGGACAAATATTTGCCCAATCTGTTTGCTTACAGAGAGGTTCCCCAGGAATCTATAGGTTTTTCACCCTTTGAGTTGCTGTATGGGCAAAGGGTAAAGGGACCTCTAGATTTGATTAGAGAGGAGTGGGAGGGTGAGAGTGAATGTCACAAGGCGTCTGTTGTGGCACATGTCAAACCTCAAAACAAGGCTTAGGGAACTCATGGGCTTGGCCCAGGAGAACCTGTAAGAAGTCCAACAACAGAAAAAGGTCCGTTATGACAGGAATGCTAGAGCTAGAGAATATGCTGTAGGGCAGCAGGTAATGGTTCTCATTCCTGTCAGACACAAGCTGCAGGCAGCTTGAGAGGGACCCTACAAGGTGGTAAGGAAGGTCAGTGATTATCTACATGGTAGAACTGCTAGGCAGGGGCACAAACTGTACCATGTTAACATGATGAAACCTTACCATGGCAGGGAGGCACTTGTGCCAAGTATCTGCAGTACAAGGCAGGAGGAGTGAGGGGGATCTATGGCTACAGGGAGCCAATCAGAAAAATTCCAAATTACTATGGTGGCGCCTAGGGTTATGGGCCTACGATGGGACAGTGCAGCATGGTACTGGGGTCCGCAATGCCAAGACAGCTGGAATTTCAAGACAGGGTATGGGGCAAGGTATTCCCAAATGGGCTCAACCCTCTCAAGCAACATTTCTCAAGGGTCACTTGAAAAACTAGCTTGAGTTTTCGGGAAGGGAGAAATGTGACACCAGGGAAATACTGCCAGTCCAGCTATCTGGAATTTCGTAAATAATTGTATGTTACTTGAAAATATTAATATAATTTGTATATTGATATTACACTGCCACCCTAGCTGTCTGGAAATTTGTAAATCACATTTGTGAATAGGGACATGATTCATATGCTTGTCTTACAAATGTAAGAGACCTGTACGTTATGTACTGAGCTTCATGGATGTAAATTATATGCCTGTGCAAATTTATGTTCATAGGTTCATACTAGGCTATCTGCCCAAGGGCATTTATAAGCCGCTTTCGCCACCCCTTTAGTTTGAATAAAAACTATGCCTATCATTTTGCTGTGCCTCTGTCAAGCAGCTGGGATATATCTGCAATCTCCCATCCATTGGTCAAGATTCCTCTTGAACAAGGCCAGAGAGGTGCTCTGCCTCACATGGACCGGGATTTTGTTCCACAGCATAGGGAGTCTCTGGGTGATTAATCTGTCCCTCCAGCACGTTCTATTTATAACCGTGTCAAGGTTTAAGTCTCCCGCCCTTGTGGTTCTGAGGGATCTAGATTTTTTGAGGTGAAGCATATTCATCAAATCTGGGTTTGACATGGCCTTATATGTCAGGCACAGGTCACCTCTGAGCAAGCGGTATGAGACTGAATAGAGCTGGAGTTCTTTCAGTCGGGCAGCATAAAACATATTTTTGAGACCCTTTATCCTTTTGGTGAGGAACTTTTGGGGCCTTTCAAGCTGCTGCTGTTTTAATGGTAAAAGCTGGAACATACAGTTAACTTACAAAACTTTAAGAAAATAAGTTGAAATTAAGTGCTTTACGATGTGCTATAAAATGTTGTTTCAGTGCAGCAAGCAGACAATGTCTAGAGCTAGGGGTATTCCTACTGTCTTTAAACAGAAATAATTACTAGGTTTTAAATGTAAAATATTTTTATTGCTCCGTTACTTCCAAGCAGCTACACATCTTTTTTCTTCAAAACAAGTTTATTGTTTTAACATATAAGAGAAATATCATAACAATTTTATACAAATAATTAAAAATAGGTATTATTATAATATTCAACAAAACAACTAAAGTATTTACAAAGACATCCACTACAATCAGATCAATTAATTAAACTAAAATACTGTGCTATTGAAATTAGAATTTTTTTAACAAATTTTGTAAATTATCCCATACAATAAAATGTGATGTTTTTCTAGTTGTTCTCATTCTAATTGTGCTTATTTCCATATGACACATTATATTCATAACATTTTTAAATTCATTGAACGAAGGAGGTGTATCTGAAATCCAATTTCTAGTTATTATTTTCCTAGCCACTGCTAGGATAGACCATAACAAGGGAAGCTTAATCTTTTAACACATTGAGGTACAGGTGTGTTGAATAATATAAGAGACTTAGAAATAATGAAATTATCTGTAAAAGAGCCTGCAAAATTCATTAATTGACTTCCAGTATTCTTTCAACTTCATACAGTCATAAAACATATGAGCCCAGTCAGCATTAATTTCTACATTACATCTCTTACATAGATTATCTTTATTATTAATTTTATTCATTATCAAAGGTGTACAAAAAGATCTATGTAAAAATTTCCATGTATAAAGTCTCCAGACAATGGAAGATGTAGTTCTATAAGCAGATTCCAATATATATTGTTTATCTTGTTGAGTTGGTGGGTCCCCATTAATAGAGGTGAAATAATTCCAGTATGAATCTACATTGTAAAAAGTTTCTTGTCTGATAATTTTATGTATATCAGTTTACCTTTATCAGAAACTTTATGCTGTAAATTTATTATCAAGTAATCAGTTTTGGAATAGATTCTTTAACTGTTATAGACATTAGATCTATTCTATCAATGAGATGTTGTCTAAAGATCTGAACCTCTAACCAGCAAGTTTCTCTTAGATCAAATTCTTGTTTTAAGAAATCTAGATTTTTAACTTTATTATCAGATATCAGCTGATACCAGTACTTTAGATTATTATCTATAGCTAAATGAGCTCCTTCAGAAGTAGATGATATAAGCATACCCTGAGTATAAATTATAGGGAATACAATAAAATTCCATTCCCTATACTTAGGGTGCATGAATATAAAGTTACGATAACTAATAATAATATTTAATGGGTAACAGACCATATGTTTAGGTGTAATAGGTGAAGTACAAAATTCCTTTAGCAACCACAACATGGAGTTATTTATAATCATATTTTTATGTGTGAAGGAGATTTTCATGAAGTGCATACTAATTAGCTCCCAATAATCTTTCCATTGTGCGACATATGACCGATCTATTAATAAAGTAATAACTTTTATAATAGAAGAGATAATATATAAATTAAAGTCTGGAAAAGAAATACCCCCTTGAGACCAGCTATTAGTATGTTTCTTTAATGCAATCCTAGGTCTATTAGGTGCCCATAAGAAATTTAACATTAGTGTATTCAGTTTCTTGATAGTTATTTTTGTAGGTGAAAGTATTATTGGTTGTATTAAGTATAAAATCTTGGGGAATATTATCATTTTAATAATTGTAAGTCTCTCCTCCATAGTAAAAAACATATTATTCCAGGTATTAAAAGATTTTGTATATTAAGAAAACAGGTATTATAGTTATTATATATAATAGATTTAATATCTTTAGATAGTATTATACCTAAATAAGTTATCTGACCTGAGTTGGGTACATATTTAGTAAAATCACTAATGAGAGTATTTTTTCGTGTATATATAGGTAGTATTTTAGTTTTTTCTTCATTGAATATTAAACCAGAAATACTTTTAAAATTCATCATTTTATCAAATAAAGACTGCATAGAAGAAGAAGAATTAGATCCTGCTGATGTAATTAGAACATCATCTGCAAAAAGTTTAATTTTTGATGTTGTATTTTCTTCTATTTCAAAACCCTCTATGTCAGTACTGTTTCTAATCAAATTAGCCCAGGGCTCCATTACTAAAGTGAATAATAGTGGAGAAAGTGGACATCCTTGCTTTGTACCTTTAAGAATGGGTATTTTTTGTGAAACATATGTTCCTACCTTAATATAAGCTTTGTATAAATGCTCAATTAAATTTACAAATGCATCAGAGAAATTTGTGCATTTCAGTAAGGTAAACAGATGGTCCCAACTTACTGAATCAAATGCTGAACCTATATCAAGACTAATAAGTGTTAAATCTTTCTTTTTCCTATTTGCAAAATCAATTAATGTTAAAGTTCTTCTTATATTATCAAAAGTATTTCTATTTACAATGAAGCCTGATCTATGTCTATAATGCGGGGATAATTGTCTTCAATCTATCAGCAAAAATACTCATAAACATTTTATAATCAACATTAAGTAATGAGATGGGTCGATATGAAGAACATCTAGTTGGATCTTTATTAGGTTTTAAAATTGGTGAAATAAATGTATATTGCCAAGATGGGGGTTATTAACTCAGTTTGGGCCAGAATAAAAACCTTATGTATTAATGAATATGTAGTTTTAGAAAGGATTTTATATATCTCTGGTATAATACCATCATTACCCGGTGCTTTGTTTGATTTAAGCTTATTTATTTGTGTAATAAACTCTTGTCCAATAGTTTAATCTGTTGTTTATTAAGCTTTTTATTCATGTTTGTGGTTATAAACTCCTTTATTTTATCTTTAGGTTCCATGTTAATGTTGTTATGGTTAATCTTGTGAAAGTGATTTCTGAACTCATCCAGTATTTCTGGTATACTAGAAACATTCTTCTTTTTCCTTAGAGAAAAGATTTCTTTGATATGGTTTTGTTTATTCAATCTTTTTGTTTTATTTTTAAGTCTATGTAAGTATTTGGGGCTTATTGAATAAGACAAAAACTTGTATTTCTCTAAAGTTATTTTAACTTTGAGTTAAAATTTCTTTGTATTTCTCATTTAGTTTGTTTATTTCTTCAATAACTTTCTTGTCCATAATATTTTCTTTATTATTATGTTTATAAGAGTCTAGTTTACTTTGAATATCTAACAATTCCTTATCCCAAGATTTCCTTTTGTTATTATACCATCTGATACTTTGTCCATATAGATATGATTTTAAGGCATCCCAAACATAGACAATGGAGACTTCAGGAGTATTATTTATGTATAGAAAATGTTGTACTTCTGAAAGTATATATTCTTTATAGTCTTTTAGCTGAGTTAAGTATGCTGGTATCCTTTTGATCTGAACATTATGAGTAGTTTTTATCATGAATTCGAAAACAATTGAGTTATGATCAGATATAGGACATGAAATGATTTTGGAATTAATTAAATCTGTTACCATCTGGTTAGAAATAAAGACCCTATCTATTTTTGAATAAGTTTTGTATCTGTTAGAAAAAAATGGTAATGATTTTGAATCTGATTATTAATATCATTCAAATGATAAGAATTAGCAAAATCATTTAAATGTTTTGCATTAGATGTAATTCTTCTTTTCTTTATAGTGGTAGTATCACTTTCATGTAGTATACAATTAAAATCACCAGCTAAAATAATATCCCTACAGAGAATGATATGATCTTATCAATATGATGTTTCACTGTATTAATACCAATTCCAGGTATCCAATATACATTAATTAAAGTGTAAGTCTTCCCATTAATTTGTATTGTAACCATACAAAACATTCCTTTGTCATCCTGATAAGACTTAATGGTTTTAGGAATGGGCATACTTTTATTCCATAAAATAGCCACTCCTCTTTTTCTGAGTGTGCTCTGAACTAACCAATACTGTATACTTATTAGTGGCTAGTTTATCAATATCTTTTTCAAGAGATGGGTTTCTTGCAGGAAGACTAGATTGGCCTTGTGTAGATTAATGTATCTTATTAGGCTTGCCACGGATTATTCAATCCATTAATGTTTAAAGAAATTCCTTTTAAAGATGTCATTTGGCATTTTTAAAACTCAAGAATCTTATGATCGAAATAACAAATAACAAGATAAATAATGTTACATCTCCTCTTTTAGGTGTACCTTTAAACATAGCTGTATTTATTAAATCTCTTATGGGATTTTGTATAGGATTCAATTTTGTTTGTAGTAATGAGTGTACAAAATATATTGTGGATGTCAAAACTATATACATATAACAATGAACAAGTGAAAATAATGTAAGGATTAAACCTTGCATCCCGCCTGGAGTTGAAAACTCCAACTTAGAGCAGTATTTACTACTCAAGTTAACCCCCTACCCTAAGCAGCAGTACCTCAGCTACCACCTTATCAATTTAATACTAGTTATATTTAACTGAGGTTAACAGTTTTCAATTCAATTATCTATCAAGACAAAACTACACATTTGGTAAAACAGCATCATATAAACTAAAATAAACTTTTTTTATTTTTTTTTTACTATTATATAGATCTATGTAATATATAACACTTGTATTCTAATAGCATTCAAATAATCTTAATGTTAGAAATCAAGAGGAGAGAAAATTATGTTCTAACATTCATTTAAATCAAAAACTTTGGCTAATATGATTCAGACATTACATGCATTAAGATGCATCTATTTTCTGTCATGTGAATTCTATCAACAGCTTCCAAAAAAATCTTGAATTGTTTGTATATGAGCATTTACTTAAACTCATTATTGTCAATAGAGTAAAATATTGTATTCATAAAAATTATTATAAATCATATTGCATAGTTATGCAGATTCTCAGAAACACCTGCGTTACCTAAAAAAAAAAAAGCCATCACACACATACACACACATACACACACATACACACACATACACACACATACACACACATACACACACATACACACATATACACACACACACACACACACACATATATCTCATCTCACCGAGTCAAGCCCCCCTGCAGAGCCATCCCCCACTTCCCCCCCCAGAACAAATCTGTCCGCTTCACACAAAATAATGAACAGCAAACACACACTAGCAACCAGATTTTACAATCATGCTAACCTACTGCTTTAAAATATATCACATGACATTTCTTCCAGAATAGAGCTATAAGATTATTTATGCTTGTCAATCAGATGAATTAAATGAGTTATAGTAAAGTATATGTTTGGGACACAAGTTTTAACACAGATTATTATGCTACTGTTAAGTAGATTTTCAAAAACATTTAAATAAATGTTTCATTTTCTATGCCTTCTAAAATAAGATATTTACTTGCTACAAGAAACTACATCATCTAAACTCATCATAACTGACACATTTTATGAATAGAGTATTTTTCCTGAATCTGTGGTGTGTCAGTGTGATAACCTTGTCAATGTTTATACTAACTGCTTTCAGTTTCTCTGTGAAAATTCTGTGAGTGAAGCTTCTGAGGAAACTCATGGACACTGTGCATGAGACAGCCCACATCCCAGATTGTCTCCCTTAACATTTTGGAAACTTATTAAAACTTGTGGCAAACATTCATTTTGTCAATAGAGTAAAACATTGTATTCATAGAAATCATTACAAATCATATTGGATAGCCATGCAGACTCTCAGAAAAAAAGCCATCACACACACACACATATATATATATATATATATATATATATATATATATATATATATATATCTGATCTCACTGAGTTGTGTCCCTGCAGAGCACCATCCCACTTGCTGTCCCCAGAATAAATCTGTCTGCTTTATACAAAACAATGCACAGCAAACACATATTGGTAACCAGATTTTACAATCATGCTAACCTACTGCTTTAAAATATATCACATGACATTTCTTCCAGAATAGAGTTATAAGATAGTTTGTCAATCAGATGAATTAAATGAGTTATAGTAAAGTATATGTTTGGAACACAACTTTTTAACACAGATTATTATGCTGCTGTTAAGTAGATTTTCAAAAACATTTAAATAAATGTTTCATTTTTTATGCCTTCTAAAATAAGTCATTTACTTACTACAAGAAACTACATCATTTAAACTCATTATAACTGACATTTTATGAACAGAGTATTTTTCCTGAATCTGTGGTGTGTCAGTGTGATAACCTTGTCAATGTTTATACTAACTGCTTTCAGTTTCTCTGTGAGAATTCTGTGATTTGAAGATTCTGAGGTAACTCAAGGACATTGTGCATAAGACAGCCCACATCCCAGACTGTCTCTCTTAACATTTTGGCGGGAAACTTATTAAAAACTAGTGACAAGCATTCATTTAGCAGTGTAAATGCATCTAAACATGACAGAACCTCCACAATGTATTCCACAGATCATCACAGCCTCTATGCAAGTGAAATTAAACTCAAAATTACCAACAAGCAATAAAACTCAGCATTCTTCTCCCAACTCAATTTTCATACAAATCCTATTATTCACTGTGCCCACACAGTCAAAAGCATTTCTATATATTAATAAAGAAAAGAAAAGAGTAGAAAATAAAAGGGAGTGAGGCAGAAATAAAAAAATGTAAGAGAAAGCTGTAAGAAGTATATACAATGGAATGTTACTTACTGTTTATATTAATAGAGTTAAAAATAAAACATATTATTTACTCTTATTTAGTTCTGATTATTATTAGTTAAAGCATGACAGATTATTTACAAACAAGCATAAGCAGTATAATCAAGAAAGTATAATTAGAAATAGCATTTGAAGAACTTATAAACTTTTACAAGAAATAAATATGTTATTATTCTATTAATGATATTTTCATTACTGTTCTCTCCTGCCCTCCCCACCCTTTACCCACTACATAATCTAAATAGAATGTCATTGTTTAAACAAAGAAAATAATAAAAGAAGAAGGAAAAAAAGATAAAGATAAAAAAATGTATCACATTACTAACCTTACTTTTTCAGAAAGAAAAACAAATAGAGTCACAGCCTGCCATTAAATCCTCAGGCATTTTGACTGGTTATGAAACAAAACATTTCTTTGCACATAGAGAATAACTTTGATTAAATCTTTTCCAAAATATTTGTGGCTTTCTGGAAATGCAGGAACTATATTCAAAAGATTAATAATGAACTAAAATGATGAGAGAGAAAAAAACATATAACAAATCATTTGTTTTAGTCTCTTCTTCTTCTCTGAAGTCTTCCAGGAAGCTTCAGTTGCCAATCTCTTTAATGAAGAACTAGCCCATTCCATTTCTTCTATTTTATCCAAAATCCTTTTTCTTTGACAAACAGTAAAGCAGAGTCTAAATCATCAAGACCTTAGGACCATCAGGAAGGAAGATTTTAAGCTTGGCAGGAAACAGAAGGTATGTTTTAAACTGTGCTTTTTTAAGCTCCCTTATTAGTGGCAGAAAAACTTTTCTTTTAGCAATTACCATGGAAGAATAGTCATTGTCAAAACGCACAGTTGTCTCATTAAACTTAACAGGAGCTTTAGCCCAAGCAGATTTAAGAACCATCTCTTTATCAAAAGATGATAGAAATCTAACTATAACTGATCTAGGATAGTTTTTGTTAGAGTTAGTATTAGCTATAGATCTATGTGCTCTTTCGATACCAAAAGAGAATGCTTCTGGTAAATCTAAAGTTTTAGGGAGCCATGTTGTTAAAAAAGAAGTAATATTGTTACCTGGCAGTCCAAAAATCCTAATGTTATTGTGCCTAGATCTATTTTCCAGGTCATCCAGCTTTGTTTGTAAATGTGTATTTTGTTTCAGCAGAAACTCAATGTTGATTTCCTCTTCTTGTATTTTATTTTCCATGTCATTCACAGCTTCTTCTATGCCTGTCATCTGGATCTTCTGTTGTTGCAGGTCCATATGTAACAAGTCTATTTGTTTTGTAGTTTTTTCTATGAAAGTGTCTATTTTAGTATCCATTTTATCCATCTTAGCAGTAAGTTGCTGGACTATAATTATCAGAGACTGAAGTTCTTTCTTGATGCTGGAGTCTTGAGAATTTGTCTTACTGGAACTCATTTCAGACTGATAAACTGACAGGAAAATTTCCAAAGTAATTTCTGACAGGAATATTATTAAGATTTCCTTTCTTTTTTAGATATAGTTCAAGAACTATATAAAACAAACATATTTAGAAAGAAAATTACTTCAAGAATTAATTTAAGTAATTAATTCCTGTCAATGTAATGAAATTGGTGGAGCTGAAGAAATCTGCTGCTATCCTGTGTTCATCCTTGGCCACGCCCCCAAGCAGCTACACATCTGAGAGGAGTATTTCTGACACAGATGTTGGTTTCTGCCTGGGAAATGACGGCGGGTGCCAAAATGTGATGCCATGCAGCTGACCCAGCAGTAATGTTTTGATATCAATTCATAGGTAGGTACTAGGCTTATCGGCCCAAGGGCCTACATAAGCCTAGCCAACAAGGTTCCCTGGCTTACGCCACCCAAGAAAGTTAATTTTCCTGTGCCACTGTCAAGCAGACACAGAAGTGATCCCCGGGGTGTATTTCCCATTTCCCATCCACTCATCAAGATTTTTCTTGAAGAGTGCCAATGAAGAACTTTGCTTGACATAGATAGGTAGCCTGTACCAGAGTATGGGAAGTCTCTGGGACACAAATGTATCCCTCCAGAATGTCCTGTTTATTGTGGTGACAATGTTTAGGTCCCTAGAGCATGCAGTTCGGAGGGATTGGGATTTCTTTAGGTGTAGCATGTCCAACAGCTCTGGGTTTGACAGCTTTACACGTTAGGCAGAGATCACCTCAGAGTAGGCAATATGCTACGGAGTAAAGCTGGAGTTTTTTATGAGGCGGTCAGAGTAGGGCATTTGTTTGAGGCCAGTAATCCTCTGTGAGGTACTTCTGTGGCCTTTCCTGCTGCTGCTGATGTCTTGTGAGGTACATTCGAAAAGGGGCATTGTACTCTATTAATGGGTCCAATGAGTGTCAAACAGAGGGGAACAATGACCTCTTTTTTCCTGAAGGAGAACCCTTTTATGATGAGGTGTGCCACGTAGAAGGACTTCCTTACTACCGTGGCGATGTGACTATCAAAGGAGAGACTACTGTCCACCTGGGTCCCAAGAGTCCCAAGGTCTCTTATCACACATTCAGTGTTAAGTGGATTGCTGTCTATGTGGTAGTTCATGGGTACAGAGTTTTTGCCAAAGGGGATGACACTGCACTTTTTGGCATTGAGCTTGAGGCCATGGCTCTGACACCAGGCATCTGTCTCAGCGAGGCTCTTCTGTAAGATGTCCACATCATTTGAGGACTTTACTATGGCTCCTAGTTTGCAGTCACCTGCGAACTTAGTTAGCCAGAGGCCTTCTGTGTTTGGTATCTACTTCTCTGAAGTACAGGCTAACAGAAGAGGTCCCAAGACGGAACCCTGTGGTAACTCAATTTGTCACTGCTTTAAGGTCAAATTTTGAGTCTGCAACTTTTACAGTGTGGGTTCTGTCAAGTGAGCCAGTTGGCAACCCATCTTGCGACATAAGGATTTATACCTAGTTTAGTGAGCTATAATTCCAGAATGGGGGATGGTGTTGAAAGCCTTGGCAAGGTCAAGATAGGCTGACTGTGTGAATCACCTTACCCTCATCTACGGATTTGGTGACTGCCTCAAAGAAGTCGATCAGGTTCAGGAGGCATGACCTGCCTTTCACAAACCCAAACTGCATGGGATCCAGAGTTTGGAGGTTACCAATGTCTTTGTTTAGGAGTTCCATGATGATACGTTCCATGGCCTTGCAGACCAGGCTCGTCAGGCTAATAGGTCGATAGTTCCCGAGATCAGTGGTGGCTCCCCCTTTGTGGAGTGAGATAACTGTTGCTGTGTGCATTCAGTGGGCACAAAGCCTGATGCGAGGCTATTATTGAACATGGTGCTTAAGTGGAGAGCCAGTTCGTGTAAAACGCAGCCTGGGATGTTGTCCGGTCCCATGGATGCTGTGTTTTTGGCTTTAGAGAGAGTGCAGCTTTTACCCAAGTAGTTCTGATTAGAGGGACTCTGCATTCTTCCTGCATAGATATGGGCCCTTTAGGGGGTGGGGGGGGGGTAAGTTAGCACTGAACCTGCCAAGATGTTGGCAGTATCAGTTGGTTCTGTAATTTTCTTGCCTTTGTGCTGCAACCCAGAGAAGATCTGGGTGCTGCCATTGAGATTCTTGACATAGCTATAGAAAGCTTTGTGGTTGTCCTTGGAATTAGTGGCAATTTTGTTTTTGTAGCTAGCTTTGGAGGATCTTATAAGGGATCTCAGCTTCTTACTGAGGCTGACCAGGGAGCTCCTCCACTCATGGGATTTTACTCTCTTTTGCAACAGTTTCTTCCTTCTGTTGTACAGTTTGTTTATGGCAAGGGACCACCAGATTGGCTTCCTCTTTTTTTTTTTTTTTTTTTTTTGGAGGATAGCATCTTGATTCTGTTTGGGATAGCACAATCCATGCACTTGTGCAAGTGCTTACAGAGTGCATTTATGTAAGATTCAGCAGTTGTAACTGCATTGTCCATCTGCATGGGTGTCAAAGTTCCCCACATCTGTCTTAAGAAGCATGAAGTTGGCTTTGGAGAAATATTTTACTGTGGTTTCCTTAATGAGGGGTGGGGGCAGGATATGGATATCAAGGGTGATTAGCTTATGGTCGGATCGGACTATTTGGGAAGTCTCTCAGAGACTGTGCATTTTGTATTTGTCTTTGGACCAGGAAACATCATCTCATCAGCACTTGCACTGCTAACAGTAAGTAATCAGGGTACAGTAATTTCTCTTACACATAGATAGGACTATAGTAAAGATTAGTTTAGATATTTTTTGTATTCATTTGAAACTATCCTACAATGTTTTAAAATACTTCCTGTGATTCTCAACTCTGTAGTCATTGTTTTGAGTTATCTCGAGTATTGTGTTTTGAGTTATCGAGTACTGTCTTGTTCTTTTATAATTTATTATTAAATATATTTAAACATTTTAATTGTGGCTGGTTTTATAGAGATGTAGTGGCTGGAGTCTTCCTCTTTCTCCAGATCCCCAATAAAACTCCCCACTGGCACAGCTATAGGGTTAAGATTTCAGCCGAGTGGTTGGTGGCAGTGATCACTACCTTATAGTCTGGGCAGAAGTGGGCACAGCTAGTAAACCTGTGCCAGCCTTTCCCAGGAGTGTGCGTTTGCCAAAGCACTGGTTGGACAGAGTGCTGGAGGTTTTGGCATGACTACTCGGCTGAAATCTTAACCCTATAGCTGTGCCAGTGGGGAGTTTTATTGGGGATCTAAAGAAAGAGGAAGACGCCAGCCACAGACTGACTGTGATCTCTGTGTGCTCTTAAGGGAAATTGCATTTTACTGTGTGTGTACTTGTCAACCTCCCAATGTGTACGTCCCTCACTGGTGCTAGTGGTGAGGATTAAGACTCCTTGATTACTGGGCCAGTGCAGGGGCATCACAGCTATGGCAAGTACAAAAAATACTTGTATCAGCTTTGTAGATCCACAGATGGCTTTAGAAGTAATTCACAGTCTTGCAATTACAGGGGTTCAAGCCAGGCACAGGGAAACTCTGAATAAAGGAGTGGTACTCAGCCTTAACTTCATAGTATGCTGCAAATACCGTTATTCTTATATTACCACAAAAATAAGTTCTTTTTATTCTTCAAAACTGTCACATATAAAATCTCAGTGGTTGCCACTCAAATTGCATTAGGAATTGCTGTTCAACAACTGAAGCTTAATGTCTGAAAAGCACTTTCAAACAGGCACTATAAAAACACACACAAAAGACTAATATACATCTATATAGATGGCCACAATATGATATCCAAAAGCTGTTCACAGTAAAGTTGAAAAATACAAAAGAATACTACTCAGAATGTATTTTCCTTTATTATCATGGCAATGCACCCCCCAAGTTTATGCAACCTTAATCAACCTTTGATAAGAAGTGCTTCTGCCAAGGTTATAGTTAGAAAGGGTTCAAAAACTAATCTACTTAAACTTGTTTAACAAAAAAAAAAAAAAAAACAAATACAATACTTCATTTCAATTTGTAACTGCAGCAAATGAATAATGATAAAAATTGACTAAAGGGGCAACAGATGTATACTTTTTGTGGGGCAACAGATGTATACTTTTTGTTTAGTTTTGCAGCTCCCTCTCCCCAATGTACATCTTCTAATTGCAAATTCTTCTTTTCGTGTCCCCAGTAATAACTCCCAGAGCTAGTATCATCTTGGTCAAAGACTGAACTGAAAAGGGAAGTGGAATCCTAAACCATCTGGCAACATTATACATGCTGTTGAGGTACACTTGGCGATTTTGTTACACCCTTCGTGGAGAGAGCTAGGAAATTCCACAAGCATCCCAGACCCTCCATGCCACTGTCCTTCCCTTTTGTAATGGTTGAGGGGGAAAAATTGCCACTTTTCCAGCCCCTTTCAGAGCATTTGGTTTCCTCTCAAGAATACATCTTCTGTGCCACAATGACAAGCTACTGTGCTGTTCTGTCCTACTGTGTGTGGTGGTGCAATGGAGAAGACCAGTTTTAAATTATATTAGACATCAATTATCACATATTGAGTATAAAGTATTTCCAGTTATGACATCAAACATAAAAACGAAGAAAAAAAAGTGTTGGTTATGTTCAATTAACCATACATTTGTCAGAATCAGGAAACAGTTCTACGCAACAAAGATAGTCAGTTCAGGAAAATGTATTTATAAGTGGTCATGCAAACAAATCCCTTCCAATTATACTCCAGCTTTCTATAAAGAATGAAACCAAATGCTTTATTAAAATAACACACTTTCTTGTGATTTAAAGTAATACCCCTCAATTTCTTTGCTTAAGAATTCAAAAATGTGGGGGACAAACGTCCATAAACCAGGGAGAATTTAAATATCACTGTAATTCACTTAAACATAACAGATCAGGTTTTTGCTTTAACATGCACTGCTTAACAAATCAGTATGACCACAGCTCTCAACCTTCCATCTCCAAAATGAGGAGCATAGCCTTCATAACGTAGAACAAATGGACAAAATAACACTGAATGTGTGACAGAGCCTTTCAACGTGGAACTTTTGACGAACATGAACTTTTTAAGACCCCAAATGAGGTACACTTGAAAAGTAGGTATGAAACTCCTATGACTGGCATTACAGACTGACTGCAACCCTCAGTTGCGAAATGAAGAAGAATCTGTAAGTATGAGAACTGCATCCCATTGTTAACTCATACCCGAAAATGGAAAAACTCTTCTAATTAGACGTAAAACTGATCCGCGAATGGGTCAACAGAAAACAAACAAAACTTGCTAGTTAAATTATCTGAAAAGCGAGTTTAGGTTAACGTTGTGTACTCAACCAAGTAACCAGGAGCATCACTGATAAAGAATAAACAGGTTATATCCCAAAAGGTATGACAATTAACATTATAATTAAAAATGATACATTAAGTAAATACTTACGCAGCTCAAAAGAGAACAAACTCCGCAACACATGGTATTCTAATTAAACAGAAACCAACGTCTCAACACTGCAAACTCAAAAAATACAAGTCGCAAGGAAAAACGCAGTCCACTAAACAAGTCAAATGGTACAAAGTGATATAAACAACAACCACTGTAAATTTCAGGCCTCAGTGCTGCTGATACTTTCGGAGAGAGGTGTGGCAATTTCAATTACGTCTTCCTTCAAGGCTCGCAGCTGACAAGTCAAAAAGATCAAGTATCACAGGAATGGACTTAGGGAGGGGTAAACTGCTTCCGCCCTGAGTACTGCAACGAACTTTGCCAGATTATAAGTAAAGAATTAGACTTGTGAACTTAAATGTTGAAGGCGATCTTCCGTACTACTAGCATTTCACAACAATTTATATATATTCTAAGCACAATGGAAGTCGGTAATGTTTGTATGTGTTGTCCAAACCAAGTTTGGTAAATACACTTGGTTTAGGCTTATGCTGAAACGATGCTTCAGTGCAGGTTTCGAGTGTCACACATTATGATCCCTTGTATAATTCTCAGCTGTACAATTTTCGCAGAATATCCAGGGGTTTTTTTACAACTATTTTTGGTCTGTTTCTCATAAAATTGTGGTTTTCTGGCAAATCATTGACACATTTTTGAGGAGTGAAATTAGTGTCACTTCTTTGGGAGGGACAGTATCACTTTGGGAAATTGTATCCTGAGAAAACAAAAACTAAAAAATGGCAAATGTCCTGAGATTTTAAGGCAAAATATATTTCTTAAGTTTTCTTTTATGGTTGTATAAAACAGGTACTTTGTATCTGAAACACACAGATACTATAGGAAATAGCATAAGCAACTCAAATGCTATAAAATCTTTTATTTTGGCAAAAAAGTGAAATTCTGTCCTTTGCACTGGCCGTGGGTAAGTTTTGTCCCGCAAAATCTCAAATTTCTACAAAAAATGTCCCACTTTGGGCATTTGAAAAGGTGGCAACACTAAGTGAAGTTAGAAAATAATGACAGACATTTAAGATTTGGACTTTCTACCTGTCAGAAAATCCATAGATTAGTACTAGACTAACTGCCCTTTTAGGCTATTTTAAGCCTAGACAATTACCCCATATAAAAATCAAACCCTGCACCTTGTATTTGTAAGGTAAATACCTTAACCATTATGCCAACCTCCTTCATGCTAATGCAAAATTGGCATTCTATCAGAGTAGTACCTCGCAGGATGCGCAGTAGCAAATCCCACCCCAAACACTCCTCAAGTCCAGCAGAGGCAGCAGCTGCATGAATATTCATTCATGTGGCGAAAGCAATGTAATTAATATTGAGCATCTGTCCAAACTATGTTGTGCCGAAACCAAATCAATGTTTATTTACAGCCATAAAAGAAAAAAATACCTAGACATTCAGTATAATCCATAATTCAGGGTACAGTCCTCAATCTGTACCCTGAATTATGGATGTAAATAACTATTTTGGTCAGTCTGCTCAAATGCTGAATTTTTTACTTATTATCTTTATAACAAGTCATATACAAACATAAGGGTGGCTAACCACATTAAATATTCTACCAGAAAACACTGAATTGTAATACAAAGCAGAGATTAAAGAATACAAAAGACAGATATATCCACGGGTTACCAGAGTATAGGATGTGGCAAGATGCAACTACTTGAATGGTTAGCTACATGAATCAGGAGAACATGACACGCACTGTGATACTGTCAGAATAACATTACTGTGTGTTCTTAAACCCTTCCTCAGAGATAACTTTAGGAAAACTACATCACTTTTCTTCACTAACTTCATTTTCAAATCACCATGTCACTAACTAAAATTCTTACCACATCTGTGACCTTGAAACTTGACTGCTATGCCCAACTACTTGTCCACTGGTTAATTTCATAGTATATTAAATATTTATAGATGTGCCAATAGCTACTGAACTGCTAAGAACTACTCTACGTCCCACCAGGCCATGACCAATCAACTGGGGAAATAAGCATATACTTAAATCTGGTTTCATGTAATACTTCAAAAAAACAGTCATGCCCAAAAAGCTTAATCTTGGTTTAGAACTAATGATTAACACATCTTTCAATGTGGATGCTTACATTTCAGTCTCCCACCTACATACACACATGCAGGTATCTATGTAAAAAGAAATCACAATGTGTCACTAAAAAACAGCTAGCATGCGTTATTTATTTAATTTGTTAATCGGGCAGACAGATTGATGTAACATAATCTTTTCAGTCATGAACACGAGTCACTGTACACATGCATAAACTATGATCACAAATATTATTTTGAGTGATTTTAACGTATTTACGTCTGAGGATTTTTATTTCCGTGACAATTAATCTGCCGGTAATGTATACATGACATGGCATGTGAGTTAGCATGACTGCCACTCTTCTTAGCTTTCCCCTCCCATTTTGCATGCCAATCACTCCCAGCACACCCAAAGCTGTGCAGAACTAAGTGTGAGGTACTACTCTGATAGAATGCTGCAAAAATCTGTTATTCTATCAATGTTCTATGTTTGTAAGAACAATATTTAAAAATTGTTCCTCTTTTTGACCCTTTGTCGTCGTCGTCCCCGCATTATTTATGGCTTTGTCCAGATTTCTTGCTCTAAGAAGTTGAGAGGTATGTCCCTTACTAATTTAGGCTGTTAAAAGATACAAGGTATCGTTCTGTCATTCTCCTTCACTATCTAGTGACATTTTAAGGCATAAATATTCTCTAATGTATAAACATTAACTGTACTATTATTATTATTGTTACACACTTGATTTTGTGATTTTACAACTAAAGTTGTAAAAAACAAAGTTCATGGTTGGTTTTTACTAAAGTTAAAAAACAAACACTCAGGTTAACTATATTCCTAAATGTAAACAAATACCTACCTTACACCTCCTTAATCTCCATTCTTCACTCACTTCCTTACTTCTATCACTTTCTCTCCCCTGGCTTTCTCTCTAAATTTATCATAAGTCTACTTTTCTCTCACTTCGTAATGCAATTCCTGTTGTATTATACTAATTTACCTTTAATTTTTTATAAACTTGCTAAAATTTCTCTATTAAATCTTTGTCATATAACTTGTATATCTTCTTAACCAATGTTTTCATATTATGTCCAATTTCGTATAATTTTTAAACTGTGGTTGTTTTGTGTATTATTTTGAATATCTGTAAAATTATTGTTCTTAAAATGTTTTGTAATACTTTGGAACTTTTCACTCCAGGTCCTCCTCTAAAAATGGGCTCCTACCCAGTCAGACATTCCCGGTAATCAAATGTCAATCAATCAGTCAATCAATCAATCAATCAATCAATCAATCAATCAATCAATCAAGAAAGGTAGGGCATAGCTTTCAACACTTTACCTATAATTTAGTACCTAAGGTGTCCAAAGTGGAACAAAGGAAGATGTAGCCAATGTATGATGTCATAAAGGGTTTGGCCAACAAAGTACTCCATTGTAATAACTCAGCAGAGAAAATAATTCAGTAGGGACTCCAGAGGCCACTCACTGACTAGCCTCTGGTGCTCTAGATATTCTGTGGTGCATTTTTATTTATTTATTTTTCTATTTTTTTATGCAGTGATGGCCAGAGTAAAAATCATGAGTAAGGAAAGAAATTCAGTCTTTTTATTTTCAAGGGAAAAATTGTGTCAAAGCTTTAATAATCAAAGCTGTCAAACAGTTGCTGCACTTCTCAATAAACTAAGCTAAATGCTTAAGAGGGTGAATGAATCATATATGAGAATAATGTGCAAAGAAAGACCAAGAGATATAATACAGTGTGCAAGTATTTATCTCCAAATACAAGTTAGTACTGGTATGTACCATCAGCAGTGCATTACCATAACCATGATAACATACCCAGTACTAGAACATGCTTGGGTCAGACAGGGTTCAAACTTGTTTTAGTTCAGAGAAGAAAAGTGCTTTATATGTATGGATAGTTTCTCCAAGCCTCAGCAAGATGACAGTTTAGGTGATTAAAATCTGCACTCAAAGCATACAATAGTCCATAATGTAAAGCTCAACAATTCAGATGATTTATGCATGAATGACAATTGGAAGAATCTAAAGAAATCTATTTTGGCAATTGATTTATGAGCCTGACTGTAAGGAGAACTATGCTGACCATCATCTTTCTGTTTTCAAATATAGGAATACTCCGTCGTAGGCATATTGCAGCAGATGTATTTTTTTATTCCATGATAATGAACATCTACTTTCCTGAAGTGTCAGCTTTGTCATCCTTGAAAATGAAGCTCTATAGTTCTTGTCTGTCTATTTTATTGCTTGGCATCAGGGTGGATATTTACTCCAACTAACGGAACAAGCACACAGGATTTTGGTTTAAAGGAAAACTCCAGACTCGACCACATTTAAACTCAACTACAAGTTTTCTTTTATCCTTGTAAAATCAGCCCAGCCATGTGTGGTTACCAGAATGCACTAAAAATTGTGTCAATTTTACATTTCTCCCTTTCCCTAGCTTAGGGCAGAAAAGCCCATACCCTGTTCTTTTGCATCGCATCCTTTCAGATGGAATTTGTCTCCACCTTCGTGACATACCTTTGACACAGTCAAATCAGTAGTTCCCTCTCCTAATGTTCCACCCAAACTGTGACATAGGCATTATCTAGGCAAGCCCGGTTAACAGCTGCTATAAATTAGTGCATACCTTGTTGTGGAACTCTATTACAACCACTGTCTCCTTTAGGAGTAAAAACAGTATCGGAGCAAATATTTCCTCCAGTGAAATTGCAGCCAAAGTGCTTGGAAACAGACATCAGTTGCTATTACTGTTTTGGTAAGTTCATTGCATTATTTAGACTGCATGCAAATCTGTGCCTACAGTTCTGCCGCAAAAAATATTATTAAATATTTTCCTGGTTTTGTTCTCCTGTTGTTCCTTATGCTCTTTTTTAAGTGTTAATAGTCAAATGCATGTGTACACTATCAGTCCCCAGTCCCCCTGCTGCAGTGTGTGTATGTACAGTATGTGTGAGTGTGAATGCATAAAAGACTGTATGTGTGTATGAGAGAGTGGGCATTGAGATCCAGTATGAAACAGTGAATAGGGATGTCCATTGAGCCATTATTTTACACTCCCTATGCAGCGCTTTTGCTGTTTAGCGAGTGTAAAATACAAATGCACCAAACAAAAAAAAAGTGCGTGTGAGTGTGTGCATGTGCTGCTGTCAGCATGTGTGAGTAAATGCTGTGTGCATGGAAGCAGAAGATGCTGTTTGTTTATGTGTGTGTGAGAGAGAGAGAGGCACACAGATTGAGGTCAGAGAGGGATGTGATCACTGGCAGCAGCAGCAGCAGCTAAGATGCATGCTAACCTCATGACTGCCTCTCAAACCTCTCTGAATAATCAATCCGGACAGAGCCACAAATAACGGGTGCAAAACAACCGAAATAAGGACAACTTTTCAATCTGTCTCTTATGCATGTATAAGGTTCCAGTACACTATAACTTTCAACTTTATAACACAAGAAATCTGGACAAAGCCTTAAATATTGGGGGAAAAATAGAGACAGGTTTAACATCTTGCTGTTAAAAACAAAGTCTGTTGCTGCAGAAACAGTTTTTCTGTTAGATTCTATCACCTCACTGATTGGAAGTATACAATCGGAAACTAAAATGTAAGTCATTATTTAGTGACTTCAATTCTCTGTAGTTTGCCAAGTTTCAAGATGAACAGACCAGAAATATGTGGCAAAAATCTTAAGTTTCTGGAGAAATCTTGTCTTCTGAGCACTATGTGTTTTCTATCATTATAGAGGTCCCCAACCACCAGGTGCGGACCAGTACCGGGCCATGGATTCCTTTGGTACAGGCCGCACACAAAGATTAGCAAACATTTCCTGTTGGGCTTAGGATCAAAAGGAAAAAAAGTATGTGTGTGTGTGTGTGTGTGTGTGTGTGTGTATATGAATGCAAAAGAGATGGTGTATGTGTGTGTGTATGAGAGAGAGACTGAGCAATGCATGAGAGAATGAACAGTGCATGCATGAAAGTGGAATGTATGTGTGTGAATGCAGAAAAGACTGTGTATGTTTGTATGAGAGAGAGTGACCAATGCAGGAGAAAATGAACAGTGCGTGCATGAAAGCTGAACGTATGTGTGTGAATACAGAACAGACTGTGTATGTTTGTATGAGAGAGAGTGACCAATGCACGAGAAAATGAACAGTGCGTGCATGAAAGCTGAATGTATGTGTGTGAATACAGAACAGACTGTGTATGTTTGTATGAGAGAGAGTGACCAATGCAGGAGAAAATGAACAGTGCGTGCATGAAAGCTGAATGTATGTGTGTGAATACAGAACAGACTGTGTATGTTTGTATGAGAGAGAGTGACCAATGCAGGAGAAAATGAACAGTGCGTGCATGAAAGCTGAATGTATGTGTGAATGCAGAAAAGACTGTGTATGTTTGTATGCAAAAGAGTCACCAATGCAGGAGAGAATGAACAGTGCATGCATGAAGGCTGAATGTATGTGTGTGAATGCAGAACAGACTGTGTATGCTTGAATGAGAGAGAGTGAGCAATGCAGGAGAGAATGAACAGTGTGTGCATGAAGGCAGAATGTCTGTGTGTGAATGCAGAAAAGACTGTGTTTGCATGTATGAGAGAGTGAACATTCAGATCCAGTATGAGAGAGTGAATAGCGAGGTCCACTGAGCCAGTATTTTGCACTAGCTAAGCAGCGCTTTTGCTGTTTAGTGAGCGTGAAATACAAAAAATTCAAACAAAAAAAATGAGTGAGTGTATGTGCTGCTGTTTGCGTGTGTGACTGAATGTGTACATGAAAGCAGAAGAGACTATGTGTTTGTGTGTGTGTTTGAGAGAGATCGAGAGAGACAGAGAGAGAAAAAACTCTCTTGCAGTTACACTGCATCTCCTATTGCAAGAAAAACATAATTTTAAAGCTGAGACAGAAGATAATATAGTATACTAGTATACCAAAATGGAATGACAGGGACTGGGATATGGTATGATAATGTGTCTAAAAAAAATGAGGAAAATAGAATAAGCACCTTGACAAATTTGCCATCTTTAATTATCAGTGAAAACTGCAGACATTTATCAGAGACATGCATTCCCTGATCACAAATGTTATTTCTTAAAGTGCTATTATCCATGTAGTAAGGACAAGACAGAAAACAGATAACATATCACATGCAGCCTAGGTCTCAGTAATAAGATATTATAATACATTTAGCACTGATGAAAAAGATAGAATATAGCCTGTGTGTGTGTGTGTGTGTGTGTGTGTGTGTGTGTGTGTGTGTGTGTGTGTGTGTGTGTGTGTGTGTGTGTGTGTGTGTGTGTGTGCATTTTACACAGGAACATTTTACATGGGAACATAGGAACAATACTTTGCAAGTAATCATGGCTGAGCCATATACACTTCCAAGTACACATACTTAAAAGTTCTTCCCACCGTTTTGAAGCAATTAATAGTGTTCATCTCCTGAATTGAGCAGAGCCATACATGATAATCCTAAAACAAAAAAATAGCCGAAACCTTGTACGGAACCACTAATGTTGTAAAAACTTGTACTGAGGAAAAACACAATGAGAAAAAAATGCAAGCACTTTAATAATCCATTTTAGCGCTTTCATCTCCAATAGAGACTTCTTCAGAAATAAAACAAAAGCACCAATTAACTTCATTTATATACTAAACAATCGTGACATCACCATTAATTAATTAAATTTAAAAAGATATCACCAAAATTACATTTAAAAACTTTCATATATACACTACTAATTTACATCCCGTAAATTATTAACCACTAAATGTTGAATGTTTGTTATATAGCATTTGTCATATACATGAATGTACTTTCACTTTACTTAAAAAATATATTAATAAAAATTAATAAAAAATAATATAATATGATAATAAAGTTAAATACAAGAATAAACTTTAAAATTCTTAAATTAAAACCCATTAAATTTCTATCCATATTCTATTAAATCTATTAATACACCTTAAATTGATACTATTAAAAAACACATTGTTAGTCCTATGTATTATTTCTATATATTATTAGCTCTCTCTTGTAACATAGGAACAAGTGATACATAGTCATTTAAGCCTGGTGCAAACATAGCTGCCAGTCTAAATTGCCACTGGCTCTCCTTTTTTTTTAAAATGTTTTTCCAATCTCCACCTCTAGGGTTGATTTGTACTATTTCCAGAATGCCAAACACAAATTTATCAATTTTTTCACAATTAATAGAATGCCTATATAATGCATTTGTAGTTTTGTGATTTTTTACATCATTTAAGTGTTCGTATATTCTGTTTTTTAACATCTTTCAGTTTTCCCTACGTAAAAATGCCCACTTGTTGTGCACCAAGCCAAATATACTACCCCTCTTGTATTACAATTGCCCTTTTTGAAATAAACTTTACTCCCAATGTTGTTGTTTAAAACTAATGTAGTTTCCTTAATAATATATGGACAATAACTACACATACCACACTGCTTTGTACCCCTTTTATCTTGACCCATGTTGTGAAATTTATACTCCAATAACTGTTTAATGTTGTAACCTACTCTATTAACAAATTTTGGCCTATTACCTACTTTATCAAAAATTTCCTTTTTAGTCCTAAAAATATTCCAATTTCTTTTAAAAGCTTCTTGGACTAAATGGGTATTTGTATTATACTGCAAAATACAAGCCTTAGTGAAATTTCCTGGTTTTAAACCATTTACACTGTTGCCTGGTATCTCTTCCGTAAGGGTACCTAACAAGGGATGATACTTAATACCCCATTGTGTATATATTTCTTGAAGAATATTGTCTAGAAGTTCCAATGGATAACCTCTCTCCAAAAACATGTCGGAAATAATTTTAAATTCTTTATCTAAGTCCTCTTTCCAGGATGTTATCCTAGCAATCCTAATAGCATGTCCTTTCACTATACTTATTTTTTGGCTAAATAGATGTTCACTTTGAAAATGTAGGTAGGCATTACAAAAAGTCTTCTTTCTATATACCAAGGATTTGAATCCCTCTTTTTCTATAGAAATGGTTGTATCCAAAAAGTTAATTGAATTTTTATGGTATTGGTACTTAAATTCCAAAAAGTGGGTAGTTGAATTTAAATATTTTATATATTTAGGGACGTCTTCTTCCATACCAGTCCATAGTATAAAGATATCGTCCAAATAGCGAAAATATAGTTTAACACTAGCCCAATGTGGGGCCACCAATAACAAAGTTGTTCTCCCAACCCAGTAGAACGAGGTTTGCATAAACAGGTGAACATGCTGCTCCCATAGGGACACCCTTGATTTGTTGGTAATATTCACCCTCAAACCAAAGGAAATTATTATCTAGTACCAAACTCATAAATTCACAAACTAGTTTAACCATATCATTATCCAAATCTGAATATTGGAAAAGCACTTCTTCAAAAAAAGTCAACCCTTCCAATTTGGGAATGCTTGTGAAAAGATCTTTTATGTCCACAGTAAGAAAGAGGACATTATCACTAAAGAGTTCTTGTTTAATATTCTTCAAATATTCCCACGAATCTTTTAACAAATGTGGTACTTTCTGAATAATGTGTTGTACACAATTGTCTATAAACATAGTTAAAGGGTGAATTTTGGATCCCCTAGTCGCTACTATTGGTCTAAATGGCGGTTTACTAATGTTTTTATGTATCTTGGGGATACCAAAGAAAACAGGAACTAATCATTCCTTTCTATATAAAAATTCATGAATATCTTTGCTTATTCTTCCATCTAATAAATATTCCTCCAGGTATGAATCAATCCTAGTGTACGCTATATTTATTTGGTTTTTAGATATCCCCACATAGGTACTATTATCGAATAATAAGTTTAACATCTCGTCGGAATAATCCAAACTATGAAACAAAACAACCCCTCCCCCTTGTCTGGAATCATAACCCTTACATTATTATCCTTCCTTAAATTATTTAATAATTCATTTTCTCCCCTTGTTAGGTTCCAGTTGTTGATATTTTTATTATTCTTAAATATATTATATATATCCTCCATAACTAACCTTTCATATGTTTCTACAAGGGGATGTAAGGGGGGATTATATGTACTTTTTCCTTTGGTAAAACATAACTATATGAAGTATTATTCCTTTCTACCTATTTGTGTTCTAGACTTATTTCCAAATTGAGCTTTCTAGTATACAACTTTAAAGACACAATATTATCTACTATATCCCCTGAAGGAGAGAGAATATATTTCACACCCTTGGAAAACAATTTGAAATAATCTTCTGTAATTAATCTATCTGTGTAGTTATATATTGTAAATACATCTTTCTTGTTTACTATCCCACTGTTGTTGTCTATAGAATTGTATGAATTCACTATACTCAATTGTAATTCCTCCTGTGTGGATAATAACGTCTGTTGTATTCCCCTTTCTCTGTGTAATACTGTGCCGGTCTCTGTGAGCGTCGAACTTCTGGAAAATCCTCACCTTCCTGTGTATTAGAATAATGGAAGTTATCTGTCCTGTCTTCCCTTTGTCCTTTGTTACTTACCACCTCACTATACCTCGGTGTTCTATAATCAAAATTCTGTCCTTCAAATGAACTAACATACGGTGGCAAAAACTTATTTTTCCTATTCTGTACTTGTCTTGCCATGTTGTCACTTTTATTAATATAAACTTGTTTAGTTTGGTAACTTTTTTTATCCCTTTCTAATTTACGATTCTTTTTTTGAAAAATATTATAGCATCTTTTATCTACCTTGTCCAACATCCTATAATATAACGCACTGTACTGGGGGAACAACAAATCATTCTTGACTTTCTTGTCTAATTCCTAACCCTATTTCATCAAATAATTTGTATAATCATCCATAACTTCCTCAGTATATGTGACACCAAAAGGAAATTTGTATATTCTTAACCCTTGTGGCACAATTTTAAGTGAAATACACTGTTTAAAATATGCAATGTCCATTTCTGTAGTTTTATATTTAAACAGTCTTTTTTCCAGTTGAAAAATCAAGTCCTTTAAGGAAACTGCATTGTATCCATGATTATGTACAAAATGAGTATCAGGACCTTTTGTTCGCAAATTTTCATTATTAGCAAACAGATATTGTTTAGAAAATATTCTTTCAAATCTGTTGTCAGTATCTAAATGTCCTGTTTTATCCATCGTCTCTGGACAATCATTAATGCGCTCTCGACTACAATTACTTCTATTGCTTCTATTGTGTATGTTATTATCTGGTACAGTACCTTGTTTCGAACGAACATCTTGTGTATTGACCTGTTTATAATTCAAATTGGTTGTAACCGGTGAAGAATTAATAACTATATCTCTGTTGTTTCCTTCACGATCTGGATTTAATGCTACCATTTCTCCATTGTGTTGTGTAGAAACCATAATCGAATGCTCTATACGGCCAACGTTGTCAGTAAATCTGGAAGTTGCAGTGTTTGGTGGGTAAAATGAACCCGTCTCCATACAGATGCCATAACCGTTGTAACCTGGGGGTATGAAATTACCACATTCGCCAATGAAGGATTGCCTAGTGGTAGCACAACTCTCCTTTTGGGTCAGAAATTCCAATAACTTGGTTAGTTCACCCTTTAAACAAGAAACTTCTCCCAGCAGTTGTCTAATTTCCGCTACGGTATCCTCGGCCAACACAGTCCCAGATAGATCTAATTCATCTGTGATATCCATAATAAGAAAACAGCAAGAAAAGAAAACTCAATAACGTAACCAAAAATCAAAAGCTGAATACTAAAACAAAAAAATAGCCGAAACCTTGTACGGAACCACTAATGTTGTAAAAACTTGTACTGACGAAAAACACAATGAGAAAAAAATGCAAGCACTTTAATAATCCATTTTAGCACTTTCATCTCCAATAGAGACTTCTTCAGAAATAAAACAAAAGCACCAATTAACTTCATTTATATACTAAACAATTGTGACATCACCATTAATTAATTAAATTTAAAAAGATATCACCAAAATTAAATTTAAAAACTTTCATATATACACTACTAATTTACATCTCGTAAATTATTAACCACTAAATGTTGAATGTTTGTTATATAGCATTTGTCATATACATGAATGTACTTTCACTTTACGTAAAAAAATATATTAATAGAAATAGAAAACATAGCATACACTAGGATTGATTCATACCTGGAGGAATATTTATTAGATGGAAGAATAAGCAAAGATATTCATGAATTTTTATATAGAAAGGATTCATTAGTTCCTGTTTTCTTTGGTATCCCCAAGATACATAAAAATATTAGTAAACCGCCATTTAGACCAATAGTAGCGGCTAGGGGATCCAAAATTCACCCTTTAACTGTGTTTATAGACAATTGTGTACAACACATTATTCAGAAAGTACCACATTTGTTAAAAGATTCGTGGAAATTTTTGAAGAATATTAAACAAGAACTCTTTAGTGATAATGTCCTCTTTCTTACAGTGGACATAAAAGATCTTTTCACAAGCATTCCCAAATTGGAAGGGTTGACTTTTTTTGAAGAAGTGCTTTTCCAATATTCGGATTTGGATAATGATATGGTTAAACTAGTTTGTGAATTTATGAGTTTGGTACTAGATAATAATTTCCTTTGGTTTGAGGGTGAATATTACCAACAAATCAAGGATGTCCCTATGGGAGCAGCATGTTCACCTGTTTATGCAAACCTCGTTCTACTGGGTTGGGAGAACAACTTTGTTATTGGTGGCCCCCATTGGGCTAGTGTTAAACTATATTTACGCTATTTGGACAATATCTTTATACTATGGACTGGTATGGAAGAAGACGTCCCTAAATATATAGAATATCTAAATTCAACTACCTACTTTTTGGAATTTACATACCAATACCATGAAAATTCAATTAACTTTTTGGATACAACCATTTCTAAAGAAAAAGAGGGATTCAAATCCTTGGTATATAGAAAGAAGACTTTTTGTAATGCCTACCTACATTTTCAAAGTGAACATCCATTTAGCCAAAAAATAAGTATAGTGAAAGGACAGGCTATTAGGATTGCTAGGATGACATCCTGTAAAGAGGACTTAGATAAAGAATTTAAAATTATTTCTGACATGTTTTTGGAGAGAGGTTACCCATTGGAACTTCTAGACAATATTCTTCAAGAAATATATACACAATGGGGTATTAAGTACCATCCCTTGTTAGGTACCCTTACGGAAGAGATACCAGGCAACAGTGTAAATGGTTTAAAAACCAGGAAATTTCACTAAGGCTTGTATTTTGCAGTATAATACAAATGCCCATTTAGTCCAAGAAGCTTTTAAAAGAAATTGGAATATTTTTAGGACTAAAAGGAAATTTTGGATAAAGTAGGCAATAAGTCAAAATATGTTAATAGAGTAGGTTACAACATTAAACAGTTATTGGAGTATAAATTTCACAACATGGGTCAAGATAAAAGGGGTACAAAAATGTGGTATGTGCAATTATTGTCCATATATTATTAAGGAAACTACATTAGTTTTAAACAACAACATTGGGAGTAAAGTTTATTTCAAAAAGGGCAATTGTAATACAAGAGGGGTAGTATATTTGGCTTGGTGCACGACAAGTGGGCATTTTTACATAGGGAAAACTGACAGAATGTTAAAAAACAGAATATACGAACACTTAAATGATGTAAAAAATCACAAAACTACAAATGCATTATACAGGCATTCTATTAATTGTGAAAAATTTGATAAATTTGTGTTTGGCATTCTGGAAATAGTACAAATCAACCCTAGAGGTGGAGATTGGAAAAACATTTTAAAAAAGAAGGAGAGCCAGTGGCAATTTAAACTGGCAGCTATATTTGCACCAGGCTTAAATGACTATGTATCACTTGTTCCTATGTTACAAGAGAGAGCTAACAATATATAGAAATAATACATAGGACTAACAATGTGTTTTTTAATAGTATCAATTTAAGGTGTATTAATAGATTTAATAGAATATGGATAGAAATTTAATGGGTTTTAATTTAAGAATTTTAAAGTTTATTCTTGTATTTAACTTTATTATCATATTATATTATTTTTTATTAATTTCTATTAATATATATTTTTTAAGTAAAGTGAAAGTACATTCATGTATATGACAAATGCTATATAACAAACATTCAACATTTAGTGGTTAATAATTTACGGGATGTAAATTAGTAGTGTATATATGAACGTTTTTAAATGTAATTTTGGTGATATCTTTTTAAATTTAATTAATTAATGGTGATGTCACGATAGTTTAGTATATAAATGAAGTTAATTGGTGCTTTTGTTTTATTTCTGAAGAAGTCTCTATTGGAGATGAAAGCACTAAAATGGATTATTAAAGTGCTTGCATTTTTTTCTTATTGTGTTTTTCGTCAGTACAAGTTTTTACAACATTAGTGGTTCCGTACAAGGTTTCGGCTATTTTTTTGTTTTAGTATTCAGCTTTTGTTTTTGGTTACATACATGATAATCCTGTTGGTTGGGCTGAGCCCGGGGAGGCTAAGTTGGAGCCAGTAGAGCAAATGAATGAGAGGAGGAGCTAGTGACAGCTTATAGTCAGCTTCAAGGAGGTGGAGGGACACAAAAAAAAAAATAAACAATAATAAGATAAGCCACACAGGTAGCTAAGTAGTACTTTGACCTATAGTAGAAACTTATCCTATAGCCTAGCAATACATTGAGTCAAGAATCTAGCCCTTCAGCGAGTCTTATTTATTTGTAGGTGTAGATTTAGGTCCTAGTGTGTATGTGTGTGTGTGTGTGGGGGGGGGGTGTATGAGTGATTTGCCAGAAAACCACACATTTTATGAGGAACAGATAGAATGTTTGAGAAAGAAATCTGGATATTATGAGAAAATTTGGACAGTAGAGATGTATAGTGTGAGTGTATTTTGGGGGTAACCCTACTTTTATGTTTTGTTATGATAGGAACACTTTAAATGAACAAGCTGCTCATTTTGGCAATATTTGTTTGTAGTCACCTCTTATTTCTGTTTGCAGCATATGCTACAGCCAGGATATACCTGTTGAGGTATAAAAACTACATGTTCTGCAGCAACTGGTTTAGCATGTCTTTGTGGTATATTTGCCCAGTAAAGCACATCTCAGGTGATGTTTGTTCTTTAGTTTGACCTAACATTTGTTCATAACTTCTTTAGGATTTGGTGTTGTCATGATTATCACAGGGCGGTTTAAAGCAAAATAATAAAACATTATGTCAACCCACAATTTTTAAACTCTAGGTTCACAGTTGCCTTGAACTTTGTTACTTCTTTATAATGACCTAGTAACAAAGAATTTGGCAGTACCTGGGAAAGCCAAGGAAGTGCATAACAATGATACAGAAAAAACCTATCTTGAGCACCTATTCAGTGGATGAAACCTTGTTTAACCTATAGGCTTACAGGTGGGTTAGCAGTTCCTGTAAAGACTGGATCAAGAAAGGTACAGATAAATACAAAAAGGTTCAAGGCAGGTATGAATTCATTTATTAGCTGCACTAGAGCATGCTCTTCCTCTCATATACTTATGCAATTCCCAGTCTGTAAACCTGACAAAATTGTAGACTACAGTGTTACTCCATACCTCCACTTCTCTTGTCCCTGACTCCTTTACTCGTACCAGACATTCCTTTTCTCCTTTCTAACTTGAACTCTCATTTGCTAGGGATTTCAGCAAACTACAAACCTATCTTAAGATTCATAGTTGTCCTTCCATAGATGGCCGACCACCCAAAGCAGAAAGAATGTCAGTAGCCACCATCAGAAAAAATTATGCTCAGTCACTTTGGAAAGAAGATACTTTGTGTTACATATTTATAAAAGTGGACCAAAAGACTCCTTAAACAAATCTTTGCACTATCTCAGCTATTTCAGCTCTAGTAAAGGTACTTAAAAAAGCCCCTTAAACATTATTGGACTTCCTCTACTCTCAAGGGCTACTCAATGATAAGCTACTAGGAAGCCTATGGATTGGATAAACCTATTGTTAAGTTTATTAATCATAACCTGAGAAAGTAAATCGAAGGAATCAGAAAGCTTTTGCAATGGCAGACTTTACTAGATTTTTTTTAGTCATCTTCACTCCAGGATCCAGTGATTAAAGGAAGAGCTCCATGACTCTGTCTCAAGTTCCGTCATGAGTCAACTTCCACAGCAATTCATCCTTGGCCCGTCTTTGCTTTCATTGATATATAAATGCTTGAGATGAGGATAGTATCTACAACTCCATATCTGATGAGGGTACCACAGATTATAGTAGAATTGCCTACCATCTTGAGCTGGTTCCTCAGTAAAATGACTTCAACGATAGCAGCAAACAAAGTTAACTGACTTTTTATAGAAGCAAATTTTAAACTGACCATTCAACCATTCCAATACTAAGGGTGCGTCTAGTGATGTAGTCTATTGATAGAAATACCTAAGTGTCTCTCTCGATCAGTATTCTGTCTATACTGAACCTGTCTGGAAGAAAATAAGCAATTACATAACAATGAAACTGATTTTCTACAGAGAAAAACTAGCATCTTTCTGCATTCACCTGAAAAATATTGGCAGTTACCCATCTCTGGTCTTTGCTTCTTGCTGAAGGTCCTGTACCTTCTTTCCTAGATCAACAATACTTTGACAACCTTACTGTATTTTGTTACACGGCTGCATGATTTGTCTACAGTATGAATAGCAAAGCCTACCAAAATACAGCCGTTGTCACCCTATAGTAACCAGGACTTAAGTAACATTTTTGCACACAAACCCCTGAACATCCTGTTTACTTTTATAAACCAACTGTGTGGTCATACTACTACCAAGAAATCTACAACTCTGTGAACCATACTATAGTTTGCTTATTAATCAGTTCTGCAAGTAACTCTATTTACCAATAACAAAAAAATAATAACAAATAAACAAAAACAAAAACAAAAAAAAATGTCTTTTCTGCAGGAGGGCTATGCCCCTTGCACTACACTGGATTGGGTGTACGCCCCACTCCCTGCTTGTGTGTATGTATATATATATATATATATATATATATATATATATATATATATATATACACACACACACACACTAATCCCTTGGTCTCATTACCATCAAGAAGTCTGCCATTCCATGCACTGTACTGTTTACAGATGACATAGTCACTTAAACAGTAACCACTTAAATTCAGTTGTACCATACAGTTTTACCTACAAATGTATAATCCTTAGATAATATTAGAGCTATATATTCACATGCAGCTTTAACATTATACATTGGTTCACTAAACTAAAACTGTATATCGCAGTTAAATCTGAACACCACAATGCATGCCTATCCATATTTATATATCTGGACATCAGACTGTAAAATAAACAAGTGTTTTGATGCCTAGATATTGGATTTAATGTATTCATTAATCATGCAGTCAAAACAATTGCATACTCAATTACAGAACTCTGGAATGTAATAAATGAAATACCTGGGATTATAGGTTTTAGGAAGTGAGTTACCATAACCCATAGTACCAAATATCTCATTTATTACACCCTTGATGTTGAAAGGAGAGCATTGATAACAAGTGACAGTAGGTCAAATTTATCCCTATAATATTATATATCCTATGCAGATAATTCTCTTTATGCACACATACACACACACACACACACACACACACACACACACACACACACACACACACACACACACACACACACACACACACACACACACACACACACACACACACATGTGGTTGCAATCTACTCTGTCGGATACATGTGGAATGACAAAACCTACATTTATCCTTACATATTTGTGCTAACCCTAACCAGGCCGCCGCCCTTAACTCTAACCCTGCACAACTTACTCAAAACCTTTCTGTACTGGGATATTATTCAGATAGATACATCTGAAGGTTTTTCTTGCTGGTTTTCTCTCAGTCTATTTCTTTCTAGATCCCAGATAACTTTGATGAACAGAAAACAATGTAAAATAGGTTGATGTATCTGTATGTCAGTGAATGATAATAGACTAGTATATATGAATATAGATTTTAAGGGATATATGTATATACACACATACTCACATCTAAATATATATATATATATATATATATATATATATATATATATATATATATATATAAAGAGAGAGAGAAAGGGAAAGACAGACAGAGATTTATACAAGTGACTGGACACTAAGCAGCAATCTAATGCAAGCTACAGAATGCTAGGTTTGTGCATTTAGCAGATTATCTCACAGGATGAAGGCTTTCTAAAGAAGTGTTAGTGGTTGCCTTTTCACATAACCTGAACAACTGGTTACTAAATTATTATGAACATTGTTTTTAGAAAAGTCAAAGAAAAGTGTACTTCATTTACTTTTGAATAGATTCTATTTTCTACTTCCAAGATCTCTATTTTTTCAGGTAACTTTTCTTATCCTGTATGACTGCATAGACTAACTCTCCCCCAGACGAAGGCTGGCAGGGATCTCTGATTTCAAAGGGAAGCAGTAAACAAGGCAATGGATAGCACAGAGTATGTGCTGTATGTGCGCTTTGCACTCGGGGGGGATGATGGACAGAAAACATGCGTACGTCGAACAGGAAGGTTGTAAGACAGAATGTGAGAGAAGTACTGTTTGTAAAGCAAGGCCCCCCCCCCCTCCTGCATCATCCTGCAGCTCCCTACCTAGTGTCCCACTTCCTTTGCTGAGTCTGCCAACCACTTCCTTGATCCCAAAGACTTTTTTTGATAGGGCTGGGGCTGAACTTCAGGTCTTCCTGGGGGCATGGCTATTCACATCCACTTGGGGGGTTGTATTTATGACCCCTGTTCCTCACCTCTTCCCTTTGGTCCCATGTGGTATGTATGATGGGCAAGCATGCAATGGTGATGCACACGTGTCACTCCTCCTATGCAGCAGCTCATCCTTCTTCATCACCCTAATTCCGCCCTTCTTGGACCACACCCTCTTGTGTCCCATCCCCTTTCTCCACCAGAGATATTCACAGGAGCCACTCACAGAACCATCCACCCACCAGAAATAATAGCACCTATTACTCTTTGATCTTCAATCAGATTCCAGAGCCTATAATCAAACCTGGGTCACCTGGCCTACAGTCTGGGCTTTATCCCTGTATGCCACCAGAGTGGCTTGATGGAGTGCCTTTTCAAAGTTGTGTGGAAGGCAGGAACAACATCTATGGACTGGCACATTGGGTGTGTGGTCCCCATTTTCACAAATGGGGAGAGAAGGTTGTGTTTCAGTTATACAAGGATCACACTGTTTGAGCTTCTCTTTAAAGGCTACACCAGGGAGATAAATAGCTGATTTCATCCAGCCCTTGGACCTCTGATTCTGTCCTGGCTGTGAGACAGTGGATCAACTCTTTATCTTTTCACAGATATGGTAAAGATTGTGAGAGTTCAGCAGTATACCCCAAACATGTTTTGTGGTTGTAGGGCATGCTTATAACTGCATATTCTGGGATGTCTTTTGGGAGGTGATAAAACAGTACAGGATAGGGGAGGGGCTGCTGTGCAATGCTGTTTTATCCTTGTAGTTACAAAGTAATGATTGCATGTTCAGCCTTAACATTAACTCAAACACATTTACAGTGAACAGAGGACTCTGGCAAAGGTGTGCCATGCTTCCTGTCCTTGTCATGACTTGATAAACAGAATTCAAGACATAGTCAATGTTTGGAGAGTATCCTGTTTTTGAACATAATCATTTTAGGGTAATATCTTTGTTGTTTGCAGCAATGTTGTCCCATTGGCCTGATGTTATTGTGGTCTCTCATGTTCACTGGACAAGCCCATTGCAGAGTGTGATGTGGGTGGAATGGAAAAAACTCATACAATTCTGAGGTCCTGGTTATCTCCTGAAAAAAAAAGTGGATTGCTTTCTACAGAAGGGATATGCTATACCAAGTGAAGGAGTTTAGGTGTCTTGGGGACTTTCTCACAGAGGGGATCAGGCGAGTAAACAGCCAATGTGTACAGGTGGACGTTCTGCAACTAAGGTGGCAATGTGAGAGTTGAGTTGAAGCTCTTCCACTTAATGTTATCTATCCCCATATCATCTATGGTCATAAACTGTAGATTATCACATAGTGCACAGGACAGCGGATACCTTGACTGACAGCTTGACTCAGTCTGAATGACAAAGAATGAATCATGGTAATCCCAGATTATCCTCGAGCCATTGCATTTTTATTTTGAGAGAGATCAAGTGAAGGAGTGTCAGATCTACTGAGGATGCTCCCTTGGTGCTTCATGTGCAAGGGGACCTAGGTGTAGTTCATCACAAGGAGGTTTTGGAGAAGATCCAGGACATGCTTTAGAAAGTCTCTGTTTCAGTTTGCCTGGGAACACCCAGGGATCTGACAGGATGAGATGAGAATTGTTGATGTGGCTAGAGAAATTTGGTCTTCCCTGCTTAGCTTTCTACTGCAACCCTGCAAGGGCAGTTGATTTAGAAGATGGCCAGTTGGATGAAAGCATGGATTGAAGCATATTAGAGCGCTACCAGAAAAACAGAAACTTCCTTCTTAAAATAAGGAGCTGTACTCTACTCCCTTCCTCTGAAATAAAGGTAATGCTTCATGCACTACAGTAAATTCTTTGTATTCAGAAGCTGATGTATGCATCTGATGTGGTGTAGTGCACTTCATTTTACATTTGTGACTCATTTTAATCCTTAGAGCAACAGATTACCCCAAATAAATGTAGGGAGTGATTAAATTATAATCAAAGAAGCCTGTCGCATGACATCACAACTGAGACAAGTATTCATACACAGTTAGTATAAATAGCATGCAACTCAGTGTTACATTGCAGACAGTGTTACTTGTTAGCAGGTGACAGGTAATAATATTAATGGTGTAGCTTTATGCATTTTCTGAATGAGAATGGAGGAAGTAGATATGCAAGACTTGTCAGTAGTTATGTCATAGCCAAGTGTATGGGTTCACAATGTCAGTTGCTTAATTAAAGCAATGTGTAAGGCAATACAAAGTCGAGTGACCAATATCAAATAATTGTGCAATGCTCAGATGATCAAATAGGCTTTGTGGAACTATCTTATGAGTAAACACAGAGAAGGTAATGTTAGAGAAACAATGGGTCTAGAAAGAAGGTAATATTAGGCAGTTTGGAATGTAGTATTGTAAATATGCATATAGGAATGTGACGGGCAGTGCTATGGGAATATGTATGCAGAATGATGATAGGGAGAGTAACGCAGACAGTGTTAGACAGGGATTTACACATGTAGGATGGTGACAGGGAGAGTGACACACAAAGTATTAGACAGGTTTTAGGATACTGACAGGGAGAGTAAAGCAGACAGTATTAGACAGTGATGTATATATGTAGGATGTTGATGGGGATATATATATGTGTGGAATGGTGGTAGGGAGAGTAATGCAGACAGTCTTAGTTAGGGATATATATGTGTGGAATGGTGATAGGGCGAGTAATGCAGACAGTATTAGACAGAGATGTATATGTGTTGGATGGTGACAGGATGGTGACAGGAGCATAAAGCAGACAGTATTAGACAAGGATGTATATGTGTAGCAGGGTGAGTGGGAAAATAAAGCAGGCGGTATTAGAGAGGTATGTAAGTATGCAGGATAGTGGTGGAAGGGGTAAAGCTGACAGTATTAGACAGGGATGTTTATGTGTGGGATGGTGACAGGGAGAGTAAAGCAGACAGTATAAGACAGGAACACCTATATGTCGGATGGTGACAAGAGAAGTAAAGCAGACAGTATTAGACAGGGATGTACATGTGTAGGATGGTGACAGGGAGAGTAAGCCGATAGTGTTGTACAGGGCGGAGGTATGTATGTAGGATCATGATAGGGGCTAGAAATTCGGCAGTATTTGTCAAGTGGAGTATACATGTAGATTGGTGATAAAAAGAGTAAATCCATCTGCATTGTAGCATCATTGGTGCAACCTTACCTTTGGAAAAGAAAGGCTGTGGTCTCTCTTCCCTCAACAGGTGGATAGATAGCTGACCCTGCAGTGTAGCATGATGGGGTGCTGCACTCCTGGGTGCACTGCTCTTTGGGGGTGCTACAGTCCTGGGTGCACTGTCCTTTGGATGAGATGCTAAACATGGTTCCATATGCCTGTCTTGGTGGTACCTTAGGTAGATGTAATGACCCCTTAACAGTTATTGGAAAGAGTAGAGGAAGGTCCTCTGTTTGATGGACAGATTTCCACAGTCATTATGAATACCATCTCTGGTGTCCCCCTAAAAAGTCGCCATTGGAATAGTGGGATTAACCTGGTCAACAAAGTATGAATAAAATATAAATAAATCAGGTACGCCGCCTTCATGAATCATATTTACACAGACTGAAGTTCACAGAAGCAAATAATGGCAACACCTTGTGATACTAAGAATGAGAAATTTAACAAGTGAATCAGAGATGAAGCCATTTTGATGGAAGGCTGCCACAGGAAAACAGAAGCTTTAGAGTTGATGGCCTGTAACTTCTTCTTCTTTTGGCTTTTTCCCAGTTAGGGGTCACCACAGCAGATCACCTGTCCAATCATGATTGGCAGTGGAGTTTTATAGTGTTGAGTTGCCAGCCTGGTGCCTAACCTTCCACAGAAGGCACACACACAAGCACTCACACCTAACAATCTCTTTTTGACAGGATTGAAAAAGATATGTAAGGGAAAAGTTGTGTTTGAAGGTTACTTTTAGTAAGTAGGCTCTAGACATAATCTGTGGAATGACTGAGGGTTGAAAAATCTCTCTCTAAATAAATTTTTTTTTTTTTTTTTTTTCTTTTGTTTTCATCTCAGGATCAGGATCAGATCAGTGTGAGGTGTACTTAGGATGTTATCCTGCCTCTTAAGCAGAACACACACACCATAGTAAGGAAATCACCTAGTACACAGTAAGGCACTATTGCAAGTTGGAACTATTCAGCCTTTCAGCTTTCCAGCTCAGTTTTTTGTTCCAGATTCTGCTTTGTTCCAGATATTCAAGATATGCACTATTCATACTCAATCAAAAGATAAAGTAAAGATAATGAGAATTTCTCAAGGTATTAAACAATTGGCATACCATGGTGCGCTTTGTTAAAATTAGAAAACTGCTGGAAACCATTATGTCAACACAAGATAATGTTGAACTCTATAGGTTCATAGGTTGGTACTAGGCTATCAGCCCTAGGGTCTATACAAGCCTAGCCATAACAATTCCCTGGATATTTCTTCCCACAATATTTACTTCCCTGGACCCCTGTCTAGCAGGGTGACTGACATGATCCCCGGGGTGAATTTCCTATCTTCCATCCAATCGTCAAGGTTCCTTTTGAAGTGGGCCAAGGAGGCGCTCTGCTTGACATGTATGGGCAGTCTATTCCAGAGTATGGGGAGTCTCTGGGTCAGGAACCTATCCCTCCAGCATGTTTTGTTCATTGTGATGACAAGGTTTAGATCCCTGGAGCCTGTGGCTCTGAGGGATTGGGATTTCTTTAAGTGGAGCATATCAACAGCTCAGGACTTGATATGGCCTTGTATGTTAAGCAGAAATCGCCTCTGAGTAGACGATATGCCAGAGAGTATAGCTGCAGTTATTTTAGATGGTCAACATATGGCATCTGCTTTAGGCTTGTGATTCTTTTAGTGAGGTATTTCTGCGGCCTTTCCAACTGTTGCAGATGTCTTGTGAGGTCCATACCAAACGAGGCATTATACTCTATAATGGGTCTAATGAGGGATGAGTACAGTGGGACAATGACCTCCTTTTTTCTGGATGAAAAACCCTTAGTGATGAGGTGTGCCACACAGAAGGATTTCCTGACTGTTGTGGCGATGTGGTTATCGAAGGTGAGACCACTGTCCACCTGTATCCCTAAGTCTCTCATCACACTTTCGATGTTTAGTGTACTGCCACCTATGTGGTAATTCATGGGTACATGTTTTTTTCCAAAGGGGATAACTATACATTTCTTGGCATTAAGCTTGAGCCCATGGCTCTGGCACCAAGCATCTGTTTCTGTAAGGCCCTTTTGTACAATATCCACATCATTTGGGGATTCAGTAATGGCTCCCAGTTTGCAGTCATCTGTAAACTTTGTTAGCTAGAGTCCCTTAGTGTTGGCCTGTACTTCAGAGAAGTAGATGCCAAACAAGAGCAGTCCCAGGACTGAACCCTGAGGTACTCCACTTGTCACTTGTCTGGAGCTGGATTTGGAGTCAGCTACTTTTACAGTCTAGGTTCTGTCAATAAGCCAGTTGGCAACCCATAGAGTGGAATAGGGATTAATGCCCAGCTTAGTAAGTTTATCTATGATTCCAGAGTGGGGGATGGTGTTGAAGACCTTGGCAAGGTCCAGATAGGCTGTGTGGACCGCCTTACCCTCGTCCACAGCTCTGGAGACTGATTCAAAGAAGTCAGTCAGGTTCAGGAGACAAGATTGGCCCTTCACGAACCCAAACTGAGTGGGGTCCAGTGTTTGAAGGTTGCCAAAGTCTTTGTTTATAAGTTCCATGATAATGCGTTCCATGACCTTGAAGATCAGGCTCATCAGACTGATAGGATGGTAGTTCCCGGATCCAAATTGGATCCCCCTTGTGGAGTGGGATAACTGTAGCTGTGTGCCACTCAGTGGGCACGAAGCCTGAGATGAAGCTATGATTAAACATGACACTTAGGTGAGGTGCCAGTTCATTTTGTAGTTCATGTAGTACACAGCCCGGGATGTCATCTGGTCCCATGGATGCTGTATTCTTAGCTTTGGAGAGTGCAGATTTTACCTGTGTGGCCGTGATTACCGGAATTTGGCAATCTTTTGGCATTGAGATGGGCCCTTTAGGGGGTGAGGGGGAGGGGTGAAGTTGGCACTAAATCGATCTGCCAGGATATTGGCAATATTCTTGAGATCAGTATATTTAATACCATTCTGTTGTAGGTCAGAGCAGACCTGAGCATTGCCATTTAGATTCTTGACATAACTATAGAATGCCTTAAGGTTGTCTTTGGAATCTTTGGCAATTTTATTTTCATAACTAGCTTTTGAGGATTTTATGAGGGATCTCACCTTCTTACTGAGGCTGGTAAGGGAGTTTTCTGCATCCTGGGATTTTCCTCTTTTCTGCAACAGTTTCTTCCTTCTGTTGTACAGTTTGTTTATAGCAAGGGACCACCAGATTGGCTTTCTTTTTTTGGAGGAGAGCATCTTGGTTCTATTTGGGATGGCATGAGCCATGCATAAGTTGATGTGCTAGTACAGTTCCTTAGTGTAGGATTCAGCAGTCGAACTTTCAGATCCCGTCTGCATTGGTGTCATGAAGTTTGTCACTTCTGACTTGAGTAGCATGAAGTTGGCTTTGGAGAAATTTTTTACAGAGGTTAACTTACTGGTGGGTGGGGGTGGGATGTGGATGTCAAGGGTGATTTGCTTATGGTCAGACCTGACCAATGAGGGGGTGACCACTGGTGTGGAGCACCTATCTCCCATGTTGGTAATGACTAGGTCTAGGATATTGTTGCTCCTGGTGGGACAATGGATTAGTTGATCCAGGGCATTGGAATTTATGAATTCCAAGAGCTGTTGGGAAAAGGTGTTGGTACCCGAGTAGTTTTCCTAGTTAATGGCAGGGTAGTTGAAATCACTCAGTATTAGGGTGTTTGGTTGTATCTTAATATTTTCCAGTATGTTTAGAAAGGTGTAGTGAGAATCGTGGGGCATGGTGGGGGATCTGTAGCAAGCTACAATTTGGATTGCAGTCTTGCCTAGTGTTAGTTGCACCTGGAGAATTTCAGATTCATTGTGTTTCTCATTTTCTCATCAAATTAGTGGTTTTCTGTGGCAAACATTTGAGTTTCAGGCTCCATATCCTAAAGAAAATGTCCTGTTATTCTATCTACTTTCTAGGTTTATAACAGCAATAATTAAAATGCGTCTATAATTTTGAACCCTTGTACACCCCTCCCATTATTTTTGACAGAATTGATCCTTGAGGAACACATTTCTACAGAGGGACTGATGTAGAGGTTGATGAACTGAAATTAATTCAGAAGTGCCAGTTAGAGAGGTAGTTTCTGAACCAGGGCAGTGTGTCATCACTAATGCCTGTTTCAGTGAGATTGTCTAGGAGAATTGAGTGATCAACAAGATCAAAGGCTCTTGTGAGGTCAATAAAAAATACTTCAGTTATTAGGCCTTTGTCTATTCCAAGAAGAATGTTGTTGTTGTGTGTCCAGATAGCTATGAATGTACTGTAACCAGACCAAAAGCCATACTGCTTTTAGAAAGAAATTGGTATTGGTTGATGTACTGAGTGAATTGCAAATAAAGTAATTTTTCCAGAATTCTTCCTAGGGTAGGGAGAATAGAAATGGGCCAAAAGTCTGTTGGATTGGAGGAACTGGGTTTCTTAGGGAGTGGTTTTACAATGACAGTCTTCCAGATATTAGGCATAATATTAAGCGTAATACATAGGGTGTATATGTATTTCACTGGGGTAACTGTGTTGTCTGTTGTGGTAAATAAACCATGGGTGAAGATTGTCAGTATTAGGGAGGGAACTAACAAGTTAATCTGTTCAGTCAGAGGGTATTATGTAGGGATGTACAGAGGGGAGGTGGAAAAATCAGATGCAGTTTTGGATTGGCTATAGAAAGGGCTGGGAAGATTGCTGAAATGAGAAAGGAAATCAGAGGCAGAAAAGGGGAAAGGATGTAGAATTAATGTAGGGAAGACTCTTCCATCCTGTAAGATGTTTACATCTTTCAAGATATTTTTGAGTAATTAAGTTTGTTTCTCACCTGGTAGGTGTTTAGATAGGAAAAGCATTAATTTGTTTTTCTTTGGATTTAGAAGTAAGTTAGCAGTTGAAAGCCATAATTCATTGGATAAAAAGGTCTCGTGTACATGTTTGTATACTGTGAGAGAGTTGGGGCTTAACAGATAAGCATAGAGTCACCTGTATACTATTTGGTTGTGGCATGGATATTATTTGTAAAGATATAAACAACAGAGGGCGTAAGACAGATCCTTAAGAGACTCCTACAGATACAGTGAGGAAAGGAGAGAGATCTTGTTGTCTTTTTACAGCTTGTTGTCTGTCTGATTAAGCAGCTATGGAACCATGAGAGAGAGAGAGAGAGACAAAGGAGTGAGTGATGCCAAGAGATAGCAGTGTGAGTCATTTCTGATGTGAGATAATGTCAAATGTCTTGGATATATCAGGGAAAATGAATGATGGTAGACAGCCTGCTTTTCTGTTTATGTTAATGGTATTGGTGAAGGTAAGGAGGGCTGTGCTGTGATGTGGGCATAAGCCATGTTTTGTCTTGGAGAGAAGGGCATTATCAATGAGATATTTGAAGAGTTGAGAGTAAATGCACTTTTTTATGACTTTTGACAGAATAGATAATAGAGCTGTGGGTCTGTAGTTGGAGAGAGCTGTAGAGTTTCCTTCTTTATGTAGAGGTATGTTGAAAATTGTTTTCTGGAGAGTGGAAACATGATTTTCTGTGATGGCGTGGTCAATCAGGTTAGAGATTTTCTAGGTTAGTGCATCAACACCAAATTTAATATTTTCAGTAGGTATGCTGTCAATGACTAGGGTCATGGTTTTAGCTTGAGAAGAAGTCTTTTAGTAATGAAAGAGCTTTTTGTATAAAATTGTGTTAAATTGTGTGTGTGTGTGTGTGTGTGTGTGTGTGTGTGTGTGTGTGTGTGTGTGTGTGTGTGTGTGTGTGTGTGTGTGTGTGTGTGTGGCAATGCTGTTATTTTTCTTGTGGTTGGAGAGGATGTAGTGGTGTGACCAGTATGAATGAGACTGTTTATTAAGGTCCAGATTTTATTAGGGCTTTTTGATATCTGTGTTGAATGTTGACATACAAAGCTTTTTTTTATTAGCTATAACTTGAAGCTTAGCCATGTTATGGAGATGCCTAAAGTAACAGGGAAATATTTTGTTTTTTTGTTTTGTTTATTAGCCAAGCCCTTCCAAGCTTTGTCTATTTGTACCATACATTTCAAGGCCTCCTTTGTCAGCCATGGTAGGGGGTTTGATTTTATTCTTTTGGTTCTTACTGGGCTAGCTTATTTAGTATGTTGAGAAATATAGTTTACACCCAGAAAGAGTATCATCTAGCATGTTTTTTAACCTATTCCAGTTACATTTTTGAATGGTTAGTGATAAAAGTTTTCTTATTAAGTGTGGATAGGTTGTACAACTGCATTGATACTGCAGTTTTGTTAAAACTGTATTGTTCCCTTAGTGCAAAAGTTGGCAGGTGATAGCTGATTGTGTCAGGTAAGCATCAAGCATCCTGACTGTGTATTCTGTTTGGTATTGAAGTGCATATCCATTTTAACATTTATTTATTTAATTGTTTATTTATTTATTACATTTACTTACCAGGATAGTCCAACTGGGTCAACAGAACCCTTTTTCAGTGGAGACCCTGTGAGAAAAGCTCCATGAACAGGCAATATAATAATAACATTATAATAAATAACATTCATATCTTATGGTATAACTACATAAATTCAAACATAAAAGCAGACAAAATGTAGATACATGTAAAACAAATTAAGGCATAACACTCATAATTTACAGTATCATTGCATATGTTCAGACTCAGGACAAAAAAGCATAATATATATCAGTTTAAAAATACAGGTGAATGGAATATGAAGTAGCAGTGAAGATTAGCCAGGAGTATAGCAGGACCACAGATGTGTGTTATTTAGATATTGTTTTAATGAAGCTTTGAAGGCTTTTAGGCTGGTTATTGATCTAATAGCTAGGGGGACAGAATTCCATCCTTTGGGAACAGAGTTTCCCCCGGATTCTCAAAAGCTTGCATGACGTGCATGATTAGTGTAAGAGGTGATTTTGGCAATATGGCGGCTGAGCGATCCACGTACATGCTTGTTTGACGAGCATGTGCGCTGTTGCACTAGTACTGCACGTTCCCAGCCCCTATATGCAAATTACCCCATTTGCAGGTGAAAACCATGCAAATGAGGTAAATCTGCTATCCAGGAAGCTGGAATCAGGGCGTGCAGGACTAACGTAATATGCAGAAATGTACTCGGTTAGTAACCGAGTATGGTTCTGCAAAATCCAAAACGGGGACATGACAGCTCCAAATAAAGGCTGCATATCATTGAGGAAGCATGCCAATGGCCAAATAAAAGGCCACTGGCATTGCAAACAATGCAAAATGTAAAAAATACAACTTTTATTTTATCACCGCCGATCACGGCTGTTTAAGCATAGGGCAGTGGCGTGCAAACGGGATCGGTGGGAAAATAAGAAAATAGACCTAAAACAAGCATTCCAACAAAAATCAGTATTCTGCCATGCAAGTCAATGGCAGGCAAAAGACAACCCAGCCAGTGAATAGTGGTTGCTAAGGGGGGAGGCTCAGTGTGACACATGTAACTATGCATTAGCAGGCAATCCTATGCAAATGAGGGGAAGAATAGTTAATCCCAGTTTTCTCCAGCATGTGAGGCAGGTCCCAACAGTGCAAGAGTATGAATAGCTGAGTGCAAGACTAGGAGGTAGGTGACATCATGGGTAGGTGTGTCAGGCATACTGTAAGTGGATTGGAGCCCTGTGGCCCGGGTTTGCTCCTAGCTTAGCAGAGCTAAGCTAGGGGGTGTGTCCAAACCTGCCTAGCACTGTTGACAAAGTATAAGCGGGTGTGCATGCCACGCACCGGGATTTACAGGAAGATAAAATAAGTTAAACCAGGAAATAGCAGCAGTGTGCACATTGGAGTACTCTGATTGCGTGGTACACCCCTGGGCTGAAACAGAAGGGCAATGGGAAGGGAAAACAGCAGTAGGAAGGTAATCAAGAGGTACTAGGTTAGCTGCCAGGTAAAACGTATCAGAACCAGCCAATTACACAGGCAGCAGACCAGCCCAGCCCAGAACACTACTTTAAACTATGCAGACACCTACCTCTCTGTTTTTTCCCACACCCTACACCACCAGTGTAAACAAGCAGGGGACTTTTAACACTCACAACAGCAAAATGTTAGGGGCTGCAATAGCTATCATACAACTTGTGGAAGAGGCTGGAGGTGGTGAGGATGTGAATGCTGCCGACAAAGCCACAGTGAGGAGATGGAGAAGAGCGTACAGACCCAGGGTAACCTATCAAGGGCTACATGAGCTGGAGATAGTGGAGTGCTACAGGGTGGACAGGGACCTCCTATAGCAAATTGTTGAGCTGTGCCGGCCACGCCTGACACACAGAACTAACAGAGGGGAACCCATCCCAATGGATATCAAGGTATGTGTTAGCCTAAGAATACTAGCTGCAGGTACCTTCCAAAGGCCAACTGTGGATATGATGGGGACTTCACAGGCATCAGCATCCAGGATACTCCACCAGTTCCTGGATGCCATGTCAGCGCATGTCGGTGAGCACATATATTTCCCCATCACCCGTGAGGCATTGGCCAGCAATATGCAACTTTTCCACCAAATAGCAGAATACCCTGAGGTAGTGGGTGCAATAGACTGCACACACATATGCATCAAAGCACCACCCGGTGAGCAGGGTAGGGTCTACATCAACTGCAAGGGCTTCCCCTCCATCAACTGCCAGATTGTGTGCAATGCCCAGGGCATAATACTGAATGTGTATGCTGGCTGCCCTGAAAGCCATCACAGTTCCCAGATCTGGCATCTGACTCAGCTGTGCCAGAAATTTTCCATTGAGGACATCCCACACGGTCACCTAGTGGGGGATGTTGGATACGCACTGGAGTCATGGCTGATGACACCCATCAGAAACACACACACACCTGAACAAGAACTCCATAATGAGGCACACACAGAAACAAGAATCATAATAGAGCGTGTGTTTGGGATGCTCAAGTCATGATTCCGGTGCCTGGACACATCCGGTGGAGCCTCGCTGAATCACTTACAAATGCCTTCTACCAGCACCTACAGGACTGCATGGATCAGGCAATCCCAAACAAAAGTAATACTCTTTGTACCAAAGGCAAGTGTCCAGTCTGGTGGACCCCAGCCACAAATGTTCACACACAACAAAAGGAGTTACACTACAAGATAGAGACAAACTTGAAAGGTAAGAAGGTGAAGACACCATTGATCAAAATAGAGTAAAACATAAAAAAATCATCAAAAAAATCAAGAGAAAAAAATCGCCAGAAATTCAACAATCATAAGGCCTCTTTAATTTTTAAGGTTAGACCTAGGAGGAGGAAACCCAGGAATGCTCAGAATTAGTTCAAATGATGTGAAGATTACTGAACCTACACACATGAACCTACACACATTGCCAACATACTGGCTGACAGGTTCCCCCCCCCCCAAAGTGAGAATAGATGGAGAAGGAGGGTAGCCCCCCAAACATCCCAGATGCCCAGGTGAAACTCCTCTCAAAGCAAAGCAAAAACACATCCATGGAGCATGGATGGTGTCTCCTGTGCTGTGCTCCATCAACTCAATGATTAGGATCAATAAAGTAAGGTTAGGACAGCTGTTTAATCAGATGGAACCGTGCAAGGATGGCGCCGCGGCGACTGGTCCCACGTCGACTGGGCGGTGCCTCACAAGACCCTCCAAACGTCCACGTAGCTTGACAAGCCTTATCTGAAAGCCGGAGGGCATTAGCCTGGACATAATGGAACTCATAATATATGGAACTCATAATTGGATCCAGGAACTTGCAGATTTTGGATCCAACCCAGATTGCTTTTAAACTTGCAGATCATGCCTTTTAAGCTTGGTTGACTTTTCAAGACAGCGCCAAGGCCATTGATGAAAGCCCAAAGCCTTGACCTATTACAGGCCTTGCATCCCAGCTTCCTCAAAACTCCAATAACAGTCATAAGGATACACATATCAGGATGGATATGTAAACTGGCTACATGACAGAACCCTGAGGACAAGGGTTAAGTGAGAAGGGTCGGGCAGAATGGAGTTCTGTCAGACACAACGGAGGTGTCCAGTCCCAAGGTGTCCGTCTCAGTCATCACTTTTCTGAAGTACAGCTGGAAACACAGGAGGTCTAACTGACAAAAGAGGAGGGGTGATTGCATCAAACTGCAAGCATGACACTAGCAAACTGACACAAGATATCCTTCAGAAGAGCCTCTCCCTTCAAATGGAGGACTGAACATTTATAGGCCATAGGAGCCATCTATTAAATGCCAAAGTAAATGAATCACTCAATGTACCCCACCGGGGAAAACAATTACCCCCCTAGTGGCAATATACTGACCACAGAAAAGTTAGCTTAGGAGTCTGGGGAATAGAGGCACCCAACCTTCCCAATCTTGACACTCATTGCCAAAGTAGTTAAGGAAAAAGTACAATTGCCACCTGATCCTTGAAGGGATTCACATCTGAATCAAGACCTGTCCTTCGCCCCGCCCCTCATCTCATATTAGACCTAGACCTGTAGCTTGCTGCCATAAAATGTATCAGCCATGGAAAGGCCAGACACCTGATACAGCTGAAGTTCCCCACAAGTCACAGGAAAAAGGAAAAAGGTCTCAAACTGCCCAGAGATGCTGCCCGACCTCTATTCAAATAAACCACATGTCTCATATAGCACCCTGTGCCTGTGCCTGAGGCCTAACTATAGCTCTATTTGATCTGATGAATATGCCTCACCTAAACCTCAACCTCAAATCCAGATCCCAGAGAAGGCAAAGGGCGGTTATTAATAGAACATTCATGGTTATTAATAGAATATGCTGAGGGACAGATTCATCACCAAAGATGCCCTTGGCTGTGGAAGAGCCTCTCACATGATGAACCATCAAACCTATGCAGTACTCATCAACTACATGTACCCAAATCGTCCTTGTATGTGCCATGCTACACAATATGATCCTGCAGAAACAGCTGCAGCAGGAGCAGCATGGGGCAGGGCCACATAGCCCCCCACCAATGCCAAGGCCTGCACAGGCACAGAGTGACTCAGAGGAACAACCTGAGCCTGCCCCAGTATGCAGAGGGAGGCATGCCCAGTATGCCCTGGCCCTGGCAAAGAGGCAATGCATAGCACATACTCTGACATGGGAGGGACCCAGGGAATAGCACCTCTCTTTCACACTCACATACAGTAAAAGGGATGCCAAACATTGCACTACCTGTGCCTAACCATGCGTATGGAGTGTACTATGTGGATCCGACATAGGCAGCCCTGCAGCACCACCCTCAATACTGGAACACCCACAAGATAAGGGACTCACACATACCAGTCAGGAGGGGGGGTCACATACCTAACAGCAGTCACAGCCAGCAGGACAGGTGTAGACAAACACAAACAAATGCTGTACTATGGCCACTGAATGAGGGCTATGGGTAACCCCCCCAGGCCTACACAGACAGACTACAGCAGGCCAGGTAGTGGGAAGTCAGTTGTGAAGGCTAGGAAGTCAGAAACTAATATGTAGGTAATCAAAAGATAAGAACTGTAGTACACTGGTATGGCCTAGCCAGCATGATAGGTAAGACTACAGACTGAAATGGAGTACATGACATGCCAGTACAGTCCAAGAAAATGTGTACAAGTGTCAGGTGTGCCCATCCTACATAGAAATATAGTAACAGTCAGGTGCACCCCCCCCAATCCTGTGTAGAAACATAGAAATAGTTAGGTGTTCCCCCCGCTATGCAGACATGTAGCAATAGTCAATGCCAAATGATCGATGGATATCCTGCAGACACAGCATGCTACCTGTCGGTGTACAACACAAAGGTCAGCACTGCAGTACAAACCACCTGGACATGAACCAAACATGCAATACAGTCGGCCTTACTGGGTATGCTCACACACTTAGAGAAATGAAGGCAATGTCAGTCATCAACATGCTGAAAGTCATACTGGGCATGCTCACACACTTAAACACATGAAGGCCATGTTTGCAAACACCAGTGCACCAGACATATCTGGCAGTTGCAATTGTTAGTGCAGACACTTGTCAGTATGTACCACTCATGCCTTGCACACACAGTGGATAGGAATACAGACATATATGTAAGGACAACACACTATAATAAGCCAAAGGTAGAGGGACATAGATGTGTAGAAGAGGGTGATCATGACAAGGAGCCATCCAGGCCTGTCCCACCCAGCACACAGCCAAAGGGCCCCAAACACATGAGGTGCAGATGTCACTCACTGCAGATACTAGCCACCAGTACCTGTCAGCACCACAAACTATATGGTGCACGTGCCAGCTGTGCAACATGACTGTACAAGGAAGTAGTTTTCTAGTAGCTGTATACACGTACCTGTGACATATGACCCCATGCGTGGTCGCATGTGGCATGTCACCCCTACATGAATGGGTTATGGCCTATGCACACACCACCCACCCCATAGCGCTACTATGACAAGCCTGCTGAGGCCATCCAATGTGAAATACACCTCTGGGAAGCCTGTAGCCCAGTAAACTCCATAGCACATCCCATAACTGAGTACTGCTGCAGTGTGATAAACTAGTTAGGTAGGAGGTCAAACCCCAGACTTGGCAACTGTGTGTGTGTGTGTGTGTGTGTGTGTGTGTGTGTGTGTGTGTGTGTGTGTGTGTGTGTGTGTGTGTGTGTGTGTGTGTGTGTGTGTGTGTGTGTTTGTGTGCATGTCTGATTGTGTAGAGAGCAATGCTTTTTAGGGTACTCACTCCCCTTACTATTCATATAGCTACCTTTGGCAAGGCTGCTGATGTCACCCACCTAGAAATACACCTCTGGGACAATTGTAGCCCCGTACTCTCCGTAGCACGTCCTGTAAATGTGTACTGCTATACTGTGATAAAGGAGTTAGGTGGGGGTTCTAACCCAAGACCTGCAAACTGTGTGTGGGTTTGTGTGCATGTCTGACTGTGTAGAGAGCAATGATTTTTGGGGTACTCACACCCCTTACAATTCATATACCTACCTTTGGCAAGGCTGCTGATGTCACCCACCTGGAAATACATCTCTGGGACGGTTGTAGCCCAGTAATCTCTGTAGCACATCCTGAAACTGCGTACGGCTATAGTTTGATAAAGGAGTTAGGTGGGAGTTCTAACCCCAGACCTCTCAAACCGTGTGTGTGTGTGTGTGTGTGTGTGTGTGTGTGTGTGTGTGTGTGTGTGTGTGTGTGTGTGTGTGTGTGTGTGTGTGTGCATGTCTGACTGTGTAGAGAGCAATGCTGTTTAGGGTACTCCCACCCGTTACATGTCATATACCCACCTTTGGCAAGGCTACTGATGTCACCCACCTGGAAATACACCACTGGGAAGGCTGTAGCCCAGTAATCTCCTTAGCGCATCCTGTAACTGCTTACTGCTGTAGTGTGAATTAGAACAGTGGTAGGGTTCCATCCCCACCCATGGCAGTTCTGGATGTACTGTGTGTGTCACTGTCTGTGTAGGGAGCAATGCAGTTTCGGCTAGTCAATCCCAATACATTTCAAATGCCCTGCTTTGGCAATCCTGCAAATGTCATTCATTGTGTAATGCACCTTTGGGGGAAGGAGTTCTCTAGTAATCCCCGTGGTGCGTCCTATAACAGCTCCATGCTGTAGTGTGATATAGACCTCTGTTAGGGGTTCTATACCCACACATATTGGTTGTGGATGTTTTGTGTCTCACTGTCTGTGTAGGGAGCAATGCATTGTAGGCTAGTCACATGCAGTAAGTTTCAAATGCTCTACTTTGGCAATCCTGCTGTCAGTCATTGTGAAATACACTTTTGTGGAAGGAGTACTCCAGTAATGTTGGTGGCGTGTATTATAACTGTGTAGTACTGTAGTGTAATAAACTAGTTAGGTAGGGGTTCTACTCCCAAACATGACAGGTGTGCGTGTGCATGTGTGTGTGTGTCTGTGTGTTTGTAACCCATATCCTGTGTAGAGGTGGTTGTGACTGTGTGACACCTGTGGCCAATGTGGAGCGGGTTTTGCATATTTCTTATATGGTGGCCCTACTATATATCACAATGTCCACCGTACAGCGATAACAGATGTGAAATGGCTGAGAGGCTGGGGTCCAAAGCCATACCCATACATGTGACATCAAGGCCAGGCAATCACAGTTAGCAACCCCAGTATTACCTAGAGCACAATCTCAACCCATGTGCCATACACAGACACATGCCTAAGCAACAGCCAGTATGTGGGTAGTACACTGCATATTGGCCACTGATAGTAACTATGGAGTGACAGCAGTGGGCTACAGAGGGCATGTCACCCTGTCCATCTGTCCAATATGCATGTATGTGCAGACAGTGCACCTCCCCCATGTTCCCCAATGGACACCTGCACCACCTGTGGTGCCATCACATATGACCCACAATGGACATACCATGCCTGACAACATGCCCTGTATGGACAGATGCCACTGACACCAGGGAATGCTGTTAGCATGCTCTCAATGTAGGTGCAGGATAAACCTGCTGGCCATTACCAGTTCCCACCACAGGTGGGCGGGACTGACACAGCTGATGATAACCTGTGTTCACAACATGGGCTGGACACCCCAGGTACAGGTCCACATTTCACTGTACATGCATGTGCGAGGTGTGCACATCCCAGACACTGTCCATGTCATGGACTAAGAACACATACATGGCAAGTGATGCACAGCATTGGCCACACACAATAGTCACCCAGGTGAACAGATGGGGGATACAATACCCACCTGTGTGGGCAAATGCAGACACTACATCCCTGAGCTACAATGCAGACCATTGTCATGTGGCCTGATGCCAAGGTACATCCATCGCCTAGCCTTGTACAGCCATCTGGCACAATCGAACACTACACACCCATGCAGACATGCACCCATGCATGTCAGTACTGGCACCCTGTGTGTTTGTGTGTGTGTTGTATGCTGCATATGTTCACATCCACACTCCCTACAATGCTTATGGGCATACTGCAGCATGCTGTCTGATTTCAGACTCCTCCCCATGCCTTTTGCCCATACAATCCCTGTATGACCTGTGTGGTGCATGTGATATCTGCGCAGTGATGTGATGTGGCAATCCCACTACCAATAAATTGTACTCCCGGCCCAGCCAAGTGTGTCAATGTGTATGTGTCCCTGTGAGACTGTGGCTGTGTTGACGTTGGCACCTGTTCATATGGACAGGCATGTGTACATCACCTGCCATATAGCTACTGTATCCCTGTTGCAGATGTCACTCATCATCACATATATGTTCTGAGTGCTCCACAACAGGTAACCCATGTGGCACATCCAATAACTGCATTGAACCGTGATAGCACTACATAGTTGTCAGGGGTTTGATACCCTGTGCTGGTAGGTGTGTGACACAAACATGCTTCAGTTTTACCCTCCTACCCTTCCCTGACATGTCTTTGCCTCTGTCTGCCTCTTCTACCCCCTCTCTGGTGGATGTGGAGACCTACACCTGGTTTGCTTAGGCAGCAGCATGTGTATTTTAAGTGGTGCTCATGATCAGCTGATGGCCTCTGCATGAATTGCAGCCCTTCCCTAGCTGATTACATGTGAAACAGCTGTGGTAACATTCCCATAGCCAGTTGCATGGAAATACACTCCAATATCTAGGAACATCATGGTGGTGTTGGCCCTTTTCATCTATTGTGAGCAGGAACTAGATCTGTCGTGTGGCAAACAGCATCTCAGATGGATTGTAGTTTGCCTCTAACAACATTCACTGTGGAAACAGGGCAACAAACATGAGGGGTTGTGCCTGACCTGACTACAGACTGTAAGTGCTGCTATACTGCATTTGGAGTAATGCTGTTTTAACAGTGTTTGTGTGGATATGGCTGTCATACATGTCTCAATACCTGCCATGTCAGTTCCATGTTTATGAGGAATCCCCATCTGCAGGGTCATCTGCAGACTGGGCAGTGTTGTGTCTTTGGTTTCATGTGTCACCCACGGAGCATCTAGCTGCGGACTGCAGAAGGTAGTGTGAGGCTTGCAGTCTATAGATGGTAAAAGCCATGATAGTCACTGACGTCATATCCCTCATAGGACATATGTTGCAACAAACCCTGTTACAACAGTAAATGTATGCGGTTATCACAGCAACATGTCAATATTGGCCCTGTGTATGTGCTTCCAGCCACACCTCTGTCAACCTTTGTACATATGTCATGCATGAAGTGGTGCATATGTGCTGTATACCATAATTAGTGTAATCATATCTGATAACAAGTCAGTGATATATCCGACTGCTACACATGGTATGTACAGTAGGTGTTACATTTCCTGACATTCCCTTGACATTCTGTGGATGTTTGTACAGTACTGAGGTCTGTGTGTACTTATGGTGAATGTTGATAGTGTGTGTATTGTTAATATGTACCTTAGCCTGTGTACAGACTGTGGTAGATACCATTGTTCTAGTTCCCCTCCTATCAGATGTTACATGCTGTTCCACTGTATGGTGCTGTATTGGCGTACATGTTTGTAGGGCCATACACACACGTGTCCCATACCACAGACAGCCATCAGACCAAACTGTGTAGCAGGCCAGTGTATGTAGGGTCAGTCTGTGAGTGGTACATATGAGGATGATGTAGAACAGATAGTCCATATACTGTAATATCATGCTAGCTAACCATATGTGGCTGTGGCTGTGTTCACATTGGTTGTGGTTATGCACTTTCACACAGGTGTATCTTACCCTGTGCTGTGACATGCCTGTCGAGCCTGCTTTATATGCAGGTACATGTGCATTCCCTCATACAATATGTATTCCAGAATTGTGGCAGTCTGCCTGTAGTTTGCCCAGTGCTTCATGACATGCCTAGCAGCCTACTGTAAATACCTAGTGTGCTGTTATGTCCAGTTTTTTGCAGGACATACTGCTGCCAGGCCAGCATAACTGTTGTGTATTTCTGAAAAATATGGTATGCTGTACAGATGTATGTCATTCTCTACTGGGTAGTATGTGGCCATGTGAACTCAGCAGCACCAGGTATTATGTGTCTGGACAGACTGGCGTGTGTGCGTGCATACACTGTGTGGGCATATGTACCCCAGTATTGTCATGATATACCCATGTACATGGCTAGTAACATCCACATTGGGAGGCGTGGTCCACATGTCTCGCATGAAGGGGACATGTGTACACTTCTGGACTGACCACAGAGTGCCACACTGTCCATATATAGTGGTCATATCCCTGCTGTAGTCCACAGCATCATTACTGTGCTAGCAGTGGGACCATACTATGCTGCCCCTAGGATGTCTGTCTGTAGCAATGGTGCACATGTTTACAGCAGATGCGACCTCCCACACCCAACATGTCTATTAAGACACCCCTATGACAGTGGCAACAGTCTACATATATACCCGCAAATACATCCATGATATCCCCTTGCACTACGGTGTTGGGACTATTGGCACTGAGGTAGGACTCTACTCCATGTTCTGGACATATGGTAAACAGATATGTGTGCACATATATCCACATATCTATGTAAATATATACAGATATACATATCCACATACATATATGGCCATATACATATCCACATACATATATATGGGGATATATATGTACATATATACATATCAATACCACACATATACATATACACAGCACTGACTTCAACAAGTGGCTAAGCATCTGATGTCATTCAAAGGGGATCCGTTATCTGTCTGCCTGGGGCAACATGATGGACAAACCACGATCCTCTGGCAGAGACGGACTGCATGTGTTGCCCTGGGATTCAGGTCACTGGCTACAGCTCCCCATAGCACCTAATCTAGGCAAGGTTCAAAGGGCAAACCCACCACTGTAACAGATACAAGCATGCAAAACTGACAGTAATGCGACTCAGTGTTAGAAGTCTAAACCTAAACAGGCACTCCCCTGAGCCACACATACAAATGGGGAACATTGATATCTGTGCAGTACCTGGGAGTACACCTGTAATACCTGCCTACAACCCTTATAACACATGTTGGGCAACAAACCAAGACCACAACACTACAGGTGGAGGAGTGTCCATATTCACCAAGATCATTCACACATCCAGCATAGTGTCAAACACAATGCATCTGAAAATAACCAGATGCAACTAACACTATGCAAGACTGCAATCCAAATTGTAGCTGCCTACTGATCCCCCTCCATGGTCCAATGTTCTCACTACACTGTTATAAACATACTGGACAATATTCAGATGCAATCAAACACCATAATACTGGGTGATTCCAAATACTCTGCCATTAACTGGGAAAACACCTTGTGTACCACCACCCTTTACCAATGGTTCTGGGAACTCATACATTCCAACTCCCTGGATCAACTAATCCATTGTCCAACCAGGTTCTCCAATATCCTAGACCTGGTCATTACCAAGATGGGTGTCAGATGCCCCACACCAGTGGCCTCCCCTCATAGGTCAGGTCTGACCTTTAGGTAATCACCGTAGACATCCCACCCCCACCCGCCGATCAGGATCCTCCATGACTACCCTTTGCAAAGCCAACGCCATGCTACTCAAGTAAGATGTGACAAACCTCATGTTGATGGGAACTGAAAGTGCAACTGGTGAATCCTACACTAAGGCACTGTATGGGCACACCCACTCGTGCATGCATTGTGCCATCCCACATAGACCTGAAACACTGTCCTCCAAACAAGGAAACCGATCTTGTGCTCCACTGCCATGAACAGTCTATACAACAGAAGGAAGACACTGTTGCAGTTAACAGGATAATCCCAAAACAGAAACTGCTCTCTTACCAGCCAAAGTAAGAGGTTGCTATCCCCTGAAATATGCCACATCTTGTTACATAAATATAACTGGCATAGATTCCAAAGACAACCACAAGGCATTCTATAGTTATGTCCTGGATCTATACAGCAATGCTCAGAATTGCTCTGTGCTACAGCAGATTGGCATTAAATATACTGATTCAAAGGAGTGTTCCAGTATCCGGGCAGACTGATTTTAGTGCCACATTCAGCCTCCCTCACCCCCTAAAGGGCACATCTCAGTAACAAAAGCTTTCCAAATTCCAGTAATCATGGCCACACAGGTGGAAACCGCCAACTCCACTGCTAGGAATACAGCATCCTTGGGACCAGATGGCATCCCGGGCTGTGTAGTACATGAACTACTACATAAACCTGAATCTCCCCTAAGTGCCATGTGTAATCATAGCCTCACCTCAGGCTTCTATCCCACTGAGTGGCACACAGCTACAGTTATCACACTCCACAAGGGGGAATCCACCTTGGATCCCGGGAACTACCGTTCCATCAGTCTGACAAGCCTGATCTGCAATGACATGGAATGCATTATCATGCAACTTATTAACAAAGACATTGGCAACCAGTAAAGACTGGACCCCACCCTGGCTGGGCTTGTGCAGGGCCAATATTGTCTCCTGAACCTGTTTGACTACTTTGATTTAGTCACCAGAGCTGAGGAGGAGGGTAAGGTGGTGCACACAGCCTATCTGGACTTCACCAAGGCCTTTAACAACATTGCCCACTCTATTTATTTATTTTACTTATTTTACATTTGTTAACCGGGCTAGTCTAACTGGATATATTTTTTTTTTAGAGGCCGCCCCGAAAAAGCCGCAAAAAATTAATTACAACATTAAAAATTAAAAATTTAAAATTTAAAGAATTAAATGTAGAAATTGACAGAAAAGGTTTAATAAAAATACAAAGAAAGACTTGTGAGAGAGAAATAGCTTAGAAGCTGAAAGTAAGCTAATAAGAGAGAAAAAAAAAGATAGAATAATTATAAGGAGTAATTAATCTACTAGAGAGTTATAGAGAATATTATTGGCTGGAGTATTTAGTAGTATCTATAGGAATTAGTATGTAACAAAAGCAAATTTGGAGTGTTAGTTAGTAATTTTAGAATAGCAGGAATTTTTTAGTAAAGGGAAATGGTTAGAGACATAGTTAAAAATGCAAAGCTGGCCATAAACACCTGTGTCACTCGATGGGTTGCCAACTGACTTATCGACAGAACCCAAACTGTTAACATAGCCATGTCCGATCCCTGCTCCAGACAATTGACAAATTGGAGTATGTCAAGGTCGGTCCTGGCACAGCTCTTGTTTGGCATCTACTTCCCTGAAGTACAGGCCAACACTATGGAACTCTGGCTAACAAAGTTCACAGATGACTGCAAACTGGGAGCCATTATTGGATCCCCAAATGATGTGGATATTCTACAACATGGCTTTACAGAAACAGATGCTTGGTGCCAGAGCCATGGGCTCAAGCTTAATGCCAAGTAATGTATAGTTATCCCCTTTGGACATACCATGTACCCATGAATTACCACATAAGTGGCAGTACACTAAACACCGACAGTGTGCTGACAGACATAGGGACACAGGTGGACAGTGGTCTCACCTTCATTAACCACATAGCCACAACAGTAAGGAAATCCTTCTATGTGGCACACCTCATCACTGAGGACTTTATATCCAGAAAAAGGGGGTAATTGTCCCACTGTACTCATCCCTCATTATACCATGTATAGAGTACAACACCCCATTTGGTATGTACCTCGCAAGACAGCTGCAACAGCTGGGAGGACAGTAGAAATACCTCACTATAAGAATCATAGGCATCAAACAGATGGCCTATGCTGACTGTCTAGACATCCTCCAGCTATACTCTGTGGCATATTGTCTACACAGAGGCTATCTCTGGGTCACATATAAGGCTATGTCAAACCCTGGGAAATGACATCTGTAATATGTGTATGTATTGCCATGTACAGTACATGTGTTTATGCGCTCTCATTACTGTAGCAAAGGGTATTGAGTGTCATATATATGAGGCCTGCGCAGCACTGTTATCCATGTGAATGTGTGACATGCAGGGCTAGCAGTCCAGGGTACATGCTGTCACACAGGCATGCAGTGTAACATGGCATTACTACTGTCGACAGTGCTGGCCCAGGGAAGGGTGCAGTGCTAACATTACTACTGACAACAAGCACACCTGCGGACATAGCTGCACTCTGAGGGCTCACTGTCATGTACCTGGTGTGTGGGCTGTGTCACCATATATATCCCCTACTGGATAACACTCAGACATGCGGAATGTAACTGTAGAGTACCGTCTGTACAGCACATGTTAGTGAGGGCTTACAATGTGTGGTAATGGCATACTCATTGTTGTCAAACATCCATCTATTGACACATTCATCCTACTGCATAGCTTCTCACCAAACAGGTGTCTGTCAGTCCCTCTACAAATGTGCAGATGGCAGGTCTCCAGCTGGGATATGTACGGACAACCTATGCTTAATTGACACCGACATGTGTGGCCAGCTGTGTACTACCTGTCACATATAGGAGACATCACCCTGTATGGGTCACATGCCACCAGTACCTACACTACACTACCACAGTCAACTGAACATGCTTGGGTACAGGTCTCCATCACAGACACTAACCACGTGTTGTATGACATGTTGGATACATGTCAACTGGATCACCTCGGTGGCCATGTTTAGAAGGTACCCAGAGGATTGGCTGATGCATGTTACTCTCACCCTGCCAGTCACTAACATGGTGTCTGTTGATATATTGCCTGCTGGCACATGGCAGGTGGCATGATACCAATGTACACACACCCCCTACACATCCAGTCCCTCCATGGACAACAGCCAGGTACACATCTATGACCACCTGCAGCAATGCACCACAGTATTGACACGTGTATGTGTGCATTACTAAGGATAGCATTGTTTGTGTGTTAGTACACCTGTAGTTGGAAAGTCCATGACAGCCTTCACAATCACCACTACTCTCATTGCCATAGTCAGATGTGGCCATTGCTGTATTGGACATGACATGTAGCCTGTTACACTCCTCTCCCTAACAGCTACATGTGCCTTGCAGTACCAGCACAACAGTGTTGTACAAATGGGTCAGTAGGCATGGGAATCCCATTGAGGTCTGCCACGTGTGTGTATGTGTTCATGTCTGCATATCTGTAGGGTACACCATTCCGAGGCCACATACTCCTATTACAATACACATTGCCACACAGTAGTACAGATATTGTTGTTGCCGCCCATAGGTGTGGCATCGCAATGCAACACTCTACTATGCCTGTGGCATGTGCATTACATGCATATCCCTGTGGTACCACTGTTGTGATATGCAATGGGTTGTATTGGCATCATGGGCAATGTGTGATAATGGGTATGTCACAGTATCAAGATGGGTTCCAGTGTGTACAATATCCAGTGGGGATGTGGGTGCTGTGTACACTGTCATTGCATCATGGTACATCCAGTATATGGCCCACGTACCACTCTCTGGTGGCCACTGTCACCATCACCCATACAGGTGACTGATAACAGGATACAGCCCAGTTACACATGTGCTGTGTGCAGCCTACCTGTAACACATTGGACACATGGACTAGTTAGTTAGCAGCAATACACCCAGGTCTCTATGATGTGTATCTGCCTGTTGTGTGTCAGTCAATGTGTATATGATGGTATGACACACTACGTATTCTCCATTTACAAACATTGAATCCCCCATTACCATATTGTACATGTCTTTGGATGTTCTGCATGTAACATGTGACCTGGTACACACCTCACCCTAAACATGGTGTTGTGTGTGCAATGAAAGCTACACAATTCAGTAGCACTACATACCTAGGTAGGGTTCTAGACACAGTGTCACCAAGTAAGGATATGTGTGTGTATGTGTATGGGTTGACATAAGGGTGCAGATTATACATGTACCAGCAGGCCACCGGTCAGTGTTGCATGGGCAATAACTGTTATACCTACCTGTGACATGTGTACAATTGCACACTAGATATGTCACAGCCATGGTGCCACCACAGTGACATACCCTTGTGGAATATGGCTGCAGCCCATCCTCCTGCTGACACATGTATGCCTACAAGACAAATGGATAAGATTATGGAGATAATCAGTGTTACTAACAGCTGAAATGCATCATAGCTGCATGGCTACACTACCTGACATGTATGCATTACACATTACCCCTGACAACATCTTACACTACAGTACATTGTAGCACTCTATTACAGCTACCATGTGCATCAGAACCATATTAGCTTGTCCCTGCATTGATGTTATGGATGACAGGGATGTGGAACGGGTATCATCATATGCACAGGGTGTGTTGCTGGTGTGCCAGAGGCTGAGGGTGGTCCATACATGTGTCACCATGTGTGTGGGTGAGGGGTTTGGTTCATTGATTGGGGTGTGGTGATGTGGTGTGTGTCAATATGAGGTTGCCCTAGGTGTGGCTGCATAGGTGTGTGGGTATGCATGCACACAGTTCTGCCATGTGGCTGCCCTATACGGGTGTTGTTGGACAGCTGCAGACCATACCTGGCAGGGTGTGCAGTTTACTACCTCTGGCCATGGACACACTGACTGTGCCTGCCAGGGGTTCCATGGGCATATGCAGGTACAGACCTTGAGGTGCTACTCTCCCCTAATGATGACAGATGTCTGCTGGAACCATGTCCCACCTGGGACTGGCCAGGGCCACGTGCATGAGGCCTGCTGTGGTGTGGTGTGGACAGCACCCTCAGTGGTGTGCTGGGGCTGGTACTGCCACTTTGGGAGTGGCTTGGTATCCTGGCATGTCCACGTTGACCACCAGCTGCTGGTGTTTCTGACCTATGTCCACATGGCCATCGCACCACTTCCACCACATGTTCAAGCACAGACATACCACGGTCGAGGAAGCCCATCATCTCACTCCACCGTCTATCCATGACGTCGGTCTGTTCACGGAAGGCAAAAGCAAGTTCAAAGAGGTTGCCACTTACAGCTGAGAAAGCAGACCTCTGCAGCCTCAGGCCCTGTCTGGTGTATATTTCCATATGTGCCTGTGCCTCCATTATGGCCTGAAACATGCTCCTGGTGGTACCAGTTGAGGCACCTCTGCCAGGGGCTTGATGACCTGTGGCCCTTCTATGAGCACCACGGTACATCTGCTGATGTGGTGCCCTGCTGGACATCTGGCTATGCCAACTGTGACCCAACACAGTTGGCATAGACACCACACTTTCCTGGTCACTGCCACCAACCAGCAACTGTCCCTCTGCTATGGCCACATGTGATGGGCTGTGTAGGGGCACTGTAACTGTGTACGGGCTTGGGGTGGCTAGGAGGGTGATGACACATGTTGGCACAGTGTTGGCCTCTGACAACCCCACCTGTGCTTCAACAGTACCATCATCATCATCTGTGTCTGTACAGACACCTACCTCACTTTGCATGCAGGAGGGAACCTGACCCATCTCGTCACCTGTGGGGGAAACAAACACACACTTTAAGACCTGTACAGGATTGCATAACAGTACACACACACACACACACACACACACACACACACACACACACACTGACAGTCCACCTTACTACCTCCCTTTCCCTGGGTTTACAGACAGTCCCACATTCAGTTACATATGTTCACCATCCTGCATGGCACTTGCTAACATACACTCATTACTACTACCCATTAACATATCATTCCTCTCCATGCCTACACGTGTGATCACAACACATGACATGTTACTCCATCACTTCCCTGACTTGGGTGGAGTAGGTTGTACATGGCCTCACTGCTGTCATCCCATATTACCCTGTGTATGTCCAGTCATGGTGTACATGGCCCCTATATGGTTGGGCTGCTACATTCACTACATATGTCACACACCAGAGACTCATACTACAGTCTTGCTCAGTCCATGCCACATCTGCTGCATGATCAACCCATCATGCAGACAACAGTAATACTTTGGTACACTCACTGACGTGCTCTGGTAATTCCCCATTGCATTAGTAGTGCTGCATATGTGAGCAGCCAGTTATCTATCTACTGCTGGCAATATGATGTGTATACCTGGTATGTACATTCCTTCCCAATTCATGTTCCATGCCACATACCTTGTTATGCTATCAGCTGTTCTGTGTTCACATATCAGACAGGTTGTCCTGGTGTCTCATGTGTCACTCCATGTACATGTACAGAACAATCCCAAGGAGAAGTACTGCCATGTGATCAATCCCACTATCGCTTGTGCATACATGGACACCTACACAAACAGACACACATGTACACACACATCTGACATGCATCGACCACACTCCACTCCACCAGATTGCACTTACAGACACAATCAACACACACACTCCTACATGTGGATTTGCACAACTTTTGTACACACAGTCCTCCCATTACTCTTCTGTCAGCATGCATTACATATGGTGCTCAACAGCATGCAGTACAACTATAGTGACTTCATGCTAGCTGCAGTATACATGTGTGTGATCCATGGGCTGTGTTGGTAGGTGATGGCCCTTCCCCTTGTTAACACTGCACCCATGTACAAAGTGTTACTGTGGACCTGTTCCACACCCTGTCTTGTACTGTGCACCATACCTCACAGGTGTATATACCATTGCTGCATATGTAGTACTGTGTCAGTTATGTCAGCTCCAATGCTCACAGCCCCTATGTGTTATAGCAATTCATACCTGGGATGATATGTTAACAGATATCATTTGTGTATGCCTGATGTTTGCTTTACAGATCACAGCATCAGCAGTGCATGTATGACCAGTACAAGACTATTACACTGACAACTAGCAGACCTTACCATGGCTGTGGGGGGTGCCCTACACATGTCCCAGACCTCTGCATGGTTGCAAGGTCTACTCATGTGCACATCCCTTGGAGTGCACACACTGCTGTCACGAGTGCTGTGGGTTCATGGTTAGGTCTGCCACATTTACTTAACCTGATTGTGTTCAGCTACAGCCATGGAGGTGTTGTTTCACACAGGTCCCTAATATAGGCCGTGTGTCCTGCCATACTTCTTATCCCTGTGGACACATTGTACATTGACAGGATGTTAGTTAACTTGCATGTGTCTGTTGTACCCTTCCGATATCCCAGAATGGTCTCTACAGTGATGCAGTGCATTTCACAGCAACAAAATGTGAATGTGTACAGCATGCAGTATGGGTAGGTGTGTTAGATGTGTGCATGGAATATCCCATAGCAATTACATGCCCAGTGTATTATGCATGAACATGAACCATACTCACTGGCTACAGGCTGCTGCTGTAGTGGGATCCAGGAGGGATCTACATAAGAGTGTGAGAAAGTTGATGTCAGTGGCCACAGCTGTGGCATTCGTAAAGGGTGAGTGCAGCATTACGTTACAACAACAGTAGAATTCCACAATAATACAGCTTATGCACAATGGTTTATTATTACTACACAACAACAGACTATGTATATGACATCTCAGATTTGCATGATGTACTTGTACTGATGCAGATGCTTACACAAAAATATTGCACTGATGTGCCCTGGAGCCTTACCTGCACTCTCCTCAGCTGGTGTGTCGGTGGCACCCACCTCCACAATGCGCTTTGCCAGGTGTTGGTGCTGCAGCTGGGCAGGTGCCACAAGGCTGCTGAGAAGCTCCTCCACATGAGTGAGGGGTGGATGGGTGGGTTGCCCCCTCCATTGGGAGGTGGTCCCCCCATACATCAGCTGCACGCTGACTTATATGGCGAAGCAGGTCAGTGCAATGATGTCGGACCTGCTCATAGCTGCGGTTATGCAGTCCAACATCATTGACCCTGTGGACTAGCTCGTTTCACAGGGCAGTCCTCTCCTGCTGATCATTGGCTGTGCGGTCAAACAGCTGTTCATAGTGCTGTATCAAATCTTCTATTATCACCTCGGTTTCAGCAGCACTGTACGATGGCAAACGTGTGTGTGCCATGTTCCCTGGAAGACATAAAGATGGAAACAGGTCTGAGCAACTCATACAGCAGGGTTACCATAGTTCTTAATACACATTTATGTCTCCACCCACCATATCAGCTATAACAAACTGTTCATTGAATGCAAATGGTATGTCGGCTGCTTACCTACCATTGGGACATATGTTGTATTGTACCAAGCTTTGTGTTATGTGGTTGTGCCATGCTTTGTGCTATGTGTTTGTAGCCATGCTCCCTGTGGTGACACTATCTTTGCTGGCCAGTTACAGACTATTTCACCTGCATGCCATTGTCAATGCCACTATAAATATATGTATATATATATATATATATATATATATATATATATATATATATATGTACATATATGTGTAGATATATCTTGTAGGTTGTTGATATACCTATATCTATATGAGTGTATGTGTATCTGTAGACATACACATCTCATTCTATATCACACAGATATTTATCTATATGTGGGGTGCATACAGACATCTGGTCCATATTCTGTAACTGTCTTTCATTCACAGCTGCACTGTTCTGCTTGCTGCAACACAGATAAGTGTCACATGTGAACACAGACTAACATTAGGGTGGTATATATGGTGAGAGATTGCTGGTAAGTCTATTATACACCTATGGCATTTGTGCGTGCTACATTACATATTAGCATGACTGTCCTGCAAGTGGTGTGCTCTGACACCCATGTGTCTATCATGATGGCAGTACTTCCACCACCAGCTATTGCCCACACTAACATAACACACACAGATATTATGGCTTACATCTTTGTTATTCATTGCCGATCTACACAGCTGGTGGGTATGTCCCACTGCCTACAGGAATAGACAGTATTGTCCAAAGCATTTGTTCAGCAGAACATCATTACAAGGACAACTACAGATGGCACATATCAAACATTCAACATCATATATCCTATTACGCTATACCACATATTACATTCATTTACATACATTTATGTTTTACATACCTTTTATTTCCTGACGGGTGTGACATCTTTCTGTTTTTGTTTTTTTCAGTGTGTGTGTGTGTGTGTGTGTGTGTGTGTGTGTGTGTGTGTGTGTGTGTGTGTGTGTGTGTGTGTGTGTGTGTGTGTGTGTGTGTCTCTCTCTCTCTTTCTCTCCACTAGAGCGATTGAGCTGGTTTGAATGGATTGCAGCATGGCTTTTGTAGGTGATGCACATGATCAGGTGATGGGCTCTGCACCAATCAGTGTGCAACAGTTGCTAAATGCATGCAGCCTGCTGTATAGTAATTCAGGTAACCACTGTCATGGCAACCCAGTACTATAAATTGCTGACTCATGTGGGTGTTGTCCCTTAACCTTTCTAGTATGGAGGACATCCTTCCTGTATGTGGGCAGCAGTGTTACAGATGGCAGGTTGCAATACATCTTACAGCAGGACTTGCAGACACAGGCCAACTACACATTTGTAAGAGGTTATAGACCTACAAACAGAGTGAGTAGTGTTGTTATGTGCATTGTATATTGCTGGTCTTGCAGCGTTTGCATGTACATAGTAGTTTAGGATGGAATGCAGTCTGTCTGCATAGCTCTCAACTATGGCCCTATCCACATGATGGCCAGTGGATTGTCTGTTTGCTTTTGCCTGTACACCACACAGGTCTTGTCCTAGATATATCATCGGCAATCTGTCTGTTGCATGCTCTCAGTACATGGCTACATCCATTTGTGTTTCTGATGTCTTATTCCTGCATAAGGGTATGTTGCAACAAATCCTGTAACACCAGCAATTTCCAGGGTGTGTAACAGCAATATTGCAAGTATGGCTCTGTGTTCCTGCCTCTGTCCTCCACATATATGGCAGGCTTTGTCCTGCTGTGATAGTGTTAGGGGTTGTTTCCCAGTCATATCGTGGACTCCCACAACATTTGTTGGTCAGGGTCCATACATGTGACAGATACATTGACATTACCACAAGTAATAAATTTCCCCCTAGGGCTTGACTACAGGGTGTAATTGGAGGCTACTGAACTACATCTGTTATTGTTGATTGTTACTTATCTTGAAGGCAGATCCTTTGTCTACTGTTGGACAAATTGAAGGGCTTGATCTGGACAGCATAGTATTTTATATATCCGCATTGTCTGCATCTACTGTTTTGTGTGGGCCTTGCATTCATCACTGATTAAATATTTCAAATTCTATGTGCTGTAAGTAATGGCATACATTATTGTATAGTACACAAATAAAGGCTGTCTGTGTATACATACCTGTGTGTCATGTCATGTCCTTTGAATTGTGAGTGGGTATATGTGTAATGTAAGTATTCTCATTTGTGGGGATGGTTGCCACACTACACATGTTACAGGTACCAGTTACAGGGCTTGTGGCTGAGGGATATACTTTGCACCCAGTATGTCCACACTACTTCTACATATGTATGGCTACTAATACCTTTTGTCTGTGTATATGTGTATGTATCTATATATCTCATATATCTTATCTATCTATATATATACATATATATATATATATATATATATATATATATATATATATATATATATATATATATATATATACTATTTCAATCCAGAAGGAACCAGCACGCAGTTGGAGCAATAATATGTCCTGTTTATTGCAGGTGACTGCACACAACAGTGAAAGTAAAAACTTTTAAAACAAAACAATTCTCATAACTACAAACGGATCAAGCGCTTTCATCCACCAACATGTGGACTTCATCAGAATCAATTAAAATGATTAATTAAACCTATTATATACACCTGAACATAATTGTCAATGTATAGATCTGTGTGCATATCTGTACCGTTGTAATGTGTACCCCTTCCACATTGTACATTCCTTACGGTAGAATGACTTTTCTGCATGATATGTTACAGATATTGCCCTGACATGTACAGGTGAATTGGATTACTGTTAGAGCTTTGTAGATGTGTTGTGGAGGGTCCTGAAGTCAAGTACTGCATGTGCTGGATATTGGATTGCACAGGATATCCATTAGGGCTGGGGGGGGGTACATAGCACTAATTACCAGGTGTCCCTCATTTGTGCCCCCACCCCCATTAACTGTGCTTATGGTCTGTTATGTTGTACTGAGTGGTTCAGGATTTTGTTCCCATATGGAAATGCTATACTCATGTCCATCTGTGTATATATGTGTATATATATATATATATATATATATATATATATATATATACATATCTATATATATATATATATACACACACATATATATATATATATATATATATATATATATATATATTTATATATGTGAAAACCCCATATATATAGAGAGATAGCTATGGACATTGATATAGATATGTGTGTGTGTGTATATATATATATATATATATATATATATATATATATAAATATTTATATACACTGAACATATTTATCTATCTAGGCACAGTTGCTGTTATATGATTATTTGTGAGTCATACATACACATATATATACCTATAGCTGTCTATCTGTCTACATTTACAGATATATATCTTTCCATATGTCCATGCATGTTCGGCTTATATGTTTGGCCTGTACCTCATTCTCTTGGCAATTGACATGGATGATCTTAGGATTGAAGTCAGTCACTCGTGCAACATGTTTGTGTTTCAGACTTTTTATCTCCTTAAAAATATGTGTTCTAGTACATATAACTGTGTAACTAGCAATGTTTTAAGTGTATTAGAGCAGTATGTGACAGTTATCCATATTTGTACCCACATTTTGGCACATTTTGTCCAGAATTCTTGCATTAAGAGGTTGTGTGGTATGATATTATTACATTTCCTGTGCTGTTGACTGATTGTGCTGGATGATATGTTTGTGCAAACAAGAGGGTTATGTACATCTGCCATGGCTTACTGGTAAATCACTTTGTGTACGGTGTGCAGAGTCCTGAGTTCAGGACTTGCAGAGGCTATATATTTTTTTTGCTGGGCAGAACACCTGCCGTTGGATATAGAGTGTTTAAGGGACATTTGAGCAGTTGTAAGCAGGTGTGCTCGGGTTTGCACAGAGCTAAGCAATGCTAACCTCTGGGTGCAGTTTCTTACATTCAGTTAGCTTCTACTTTGCTTAATCTGTGTAGGCAATGCTTACCTCCATGCAAACACACTTAAATGCACTTACTACTGCTTATCTATGCTTACTACTGCTTATTTGTGCTTACACCTGCTTACTAGTGCCTTATTCATAATGACACTGACACTTCAAATGTGCATTTAATGCAGTACACCAGTTCACATTTAAATGTTATTTTAGCAGGTTATATAGAAAAATTATGTTCATATACAGATTTCGCATGGAAAATAGAATGTGCTGCTATGAACCTATGAACCGGGAATGCGTGCTCATTAGGTGGATGTTCTGCCCACTACACTATTGCTTTTCTGCTTCATTTGCATATTTCTACCATAATGTCATACCCATGTTCCATTCCCCTGGCCCCTGAGCTCCACGGACACAGCATCCATCCATTCTCCAGTTGCTAGCCCTGCCTTACCACATCTCCACACATTTCCCTCTCTGCACGTCTAATTACTCCTCCAGTATATTGTCTCGACCCAAGCATCTGCAGCCTGTTCTTCTGTTTACTCTACATACATATGAGCCTTCCCTTGATCCTCCTCAGATACCGGTGGAGACATTGATGTGACCCACAACTTTTGGTTCATCCTGCCAGGGACAGACCTGTTGTTGTGTCGAGAGTAGACTTAGCTGGTCTACACTGTTTCTCCCACTGGTAGCATCCTGCCAGGGGTTTCATCTCCCGGGTCTGTGGAACCAATGCCCCAGGTGTGACATTCTGTGCATGAAGCATGCCCACACATCCCCACGGCGTGCACCATTTTTCATTATTCTCTTTGGTATTATGCAGGACTACTGTTCTCACGGTATGATTGGACAGGCACTGTTCTTTGATACACACAAACTGCTCGAAATACTGTGATTGAGCAATGTACACATGTTTGCTGGTATTAATCTACATACTTGCATACATTTCCTTTACTGTTGAATGACTGTGCTGAATGATATGTTTGTGATCACAGCAGCTGAATATGTATCTGCCATGGCTTATTGGAACTCACGTAGACTATAGTGTGCAGGGTCAGGGGGTTGCAACCTGGCAGTGCAGATTATTTTGTTAATGGCCACGATGACAGCTGTTGGCTACAGAGTGACTAAGGCACTGTAGAGCAACTGTAGGCGGGTATGCACTGGTTTGCACAAGGCTCAGCATTGCTGACCTCCGGTTATGGTGTCTTACACTGAGTTAGCTTCAACATTGCTTAACCAGTGTGGTTATTGCTTACCGCTGCCCAAACAGGCTTACACCCTGCTACTTTATGTATTTAGTTTACATTTGTCGACCGGGACAATCCGACTGGATGCTTATCCCTTTTCAACGGTGGCCCGGGGAGTAGAGCTCCACAATAAACCCCAGCTGATTATTTCAATTAATACTGAGGTATTCACATTCATAGAGAGTAACAGACTTAACATAGCTATGTACCACATTCTTCATGCTTAGTTTACATTAACATGTCAGTATTATACATGCTTAGGTCAGGTTTACATGTCAGGTATGACTGTTGACAAAGGTCAGTTTAAGGTGAAGTTAGATTCCAGTTTAACAGTTCTGGATAGGTTACACTCAGGTATTTGGGGTAGGTTTAGTTATGCCATACCTGTGTGGTAGAGTAGAAGAGAATAGTGAAGGTGTAGGTAGGTATGTAGAGGGGGAGACATTGTAACTGTATAGTAGGCTGTTGGAATAATTGGTAGGGGAGCAATAGGGAAGGTTTGTTGGATTTTGGGATTTGTATGCGAGGCAGAACAAGAGGTGTCACTTTCACTAGTTGATGTAGGGGTATAGAGTGTAAGTTGGCGGGGGGATTTCACAAGGTGGTGAGCATGTGCTGAACCAAGTGTGCTTGTGGTGTTCCTTCATGTGTTACTTACATGTGTCCTGTGGGACAGCTGAGGTAATACATGTGGGTAGGGGGTTTCAGATTCTGCCAATATAGTTGGGGAAGAGGGTGTCACCTATGTGTAACTTTAAACATTAATAGAAATGGAACTGGGGTTGACAGGTAAGTGGTGTTCATGGGGCATAAAGGGGAGAGATAGTAGAGGAATTATCCAGGGATGTGCAGGAAGGCTGAAGGGAAGGTCCACAGTTGGCAATGTCTTCTACAGCAACAGCTGTGCATATACACTGCATTTGGAGGTTGCATTAGACACTCACACCCCTGGGTGCGGGTGAGGACTACAATAAAAATTTGTGATCCCAATTAGATCGGCTTACATGCCTACAGTTGGGTGTTGTGACCATGTGTTCTTTGGTGTTATGTAGTGGGTTTTGCAACAACACATATGGTTATACCGTATTTGTCATGTAAAACTAGACTGTGCTGCAGTGGGACTCATACTGGGAATGGTTGCTCATTAGGCGGCAGCTCTGCCCAATTCGCACTATTGCATACATCCCCGAGGTGGTCCGACTAGAACCGTTCCTTCCAACACCTGCACGCCTCGGCCTATAATTGCATGCCCATAGTACCCCCACCCACCCATCATCTACAGCACTCATCCTTACTGTGGGTGCAGGTCGGGTCTAACCACACCACTACACACTGCCCACTCTCCACTTCTTGGGACCCATCTCATACATTGTCTTGACCGATGGGTCATCAGGCTTACCCAACCTTGTAAGTCCGAGTACATACATGGCCAGCCTTGATAAATCGTTACAGGGACAGACTTTGATCATCATCAATTTTTGGGGTGTCTCGCGAGGGATGCTCCTGTCTCTGTTGCAAGATTAGACTTGGCAGGTCCACAGTGTTCCCTCCACTGGTTTTGTCCTGCCTGTGGTTTGGGGAGCAGTGGATTGTTTACATTGTTTTTGCGTTTGATTGTATGTTTCCCCTGTATGGCTGGGGGGTAATGCTATGTGTTACACATTTGTTGATTGGGCCCCTCACCCCCATTGGCATGGCCTGTGAACATATGTCATTCCTACGTGTTGTATCATATCATAGCTATATATCTGTGTATATATATATATATATATATACACACACACACGCACACACACACACACACATATATATATATATATATATATATATATATATATATATATACTACATATATATATATATATATATATATATGTATATATATATATATATATATATATCTATATATATATATATATATATATATATATATATATATATATATATATATATATATATATATAAACCGATATGTGGATGTATGGGTGTCTGCATATGTATATATCTATATGTGGGAATTTATATATATATCTGTCTATGTATGTATACATTTGTACTACAGAAAGGGTGAGGTATATATCTATTTAGTTATGGGTATGTGTATATTATATATATATATATATATATATATATATATATATATATATATATATATATATATATATATATATACACACACACACACACACACACACACACACACACACACACACACACACACACACACACACATACCTCTACATATTTAGCTTCATATCCTGTCATGTAGACTGGTATTGCTAGATACTGTGTTTCGTATGCATAATGGCCAACTTTGCTTTGTGATACCTACAACTAAATCAGTTAGTGTAATCGAAGTCACACATGAAATCTATTGCTAGTACCAGGGGTAACATTCATCCCATGCGGGACAACCCAAAGATTGGGTATTCAACTTTCGTCTAATCCCAGAGTTACAAAGGTACCCATGGCTATGTGCATGGACTTCAGCGTGTGCCAGACCTAGGATACTTGGGTCGGGACAACATACGAGATGGGTCCTGGGGGGTGGACTGGAGGGAGGGCATTGTATGGTGGTCTGCTAGCTAAGGGTTGGTAACCAGGGTAGGGATGGTGGTTGCATGTGTGCAGCTGGTGGGGGAGGAGCAGAACTGTAGGTAATGAATGTATGGGTCGAGGATGGCCTGGGTTGGATGGGCCTGTACTGGCCGGCCTGCCTAGTGGGTGGGGGAGAGCGGAATGTGATGTCAACATGTGACACATAACAGAGGGCTACTTTAAATCCTCATTTAAATGAAACACGTACATTACAATGAGCTTGGTAGTGTATTGCAGGGCGGATGTGTTTGGGGGGGTATGCCAATTCGTACGAGACGTATATTGTTTGGGGCCTCTCAAGCCCATTAACGGTGCATGTGGACATATATGTTTCTGTTAATCTACCATTGCTATCTACACATGTCTGGCCATATATACCTCTATAGGTATATATATATTTGCTTACATATTTCTAACTATGTCCGTATATACCTACGGAGACATATATATCCACGTACGTATATGTAACTTGCTGTGTATATGTGGACATATAGGTGTTGACATATATATGTGTAGATGTCGGCATTTGCATGTATATATGTTCATATATTTGTATATATGTGTATATATTCCTGGATATTTATATATATCTATGTATATTTATGTGACTACATCAGCAGGACTAAGACAGAATATATGTGTAAGAATGAGAGGGAGGATAGAGGAATGGTGAGGATGCAAGGAGTAGAGGTGGCAAAGGTGGATGAGTTTAAATACTTGGGGTCAGTAGTTCAGAGTAACGGTGAGTGTGGAAGAGAGGTGAAGAAGAGAGTACAGGCAGGATGGAGTGGGTGGAAAAGAGTGTCAGGAGTGATTTGTGACAGATGAGTACCTGTAAGAGTGAAAGGGAAGGTCTACAAGAGGGTAGTGAGACCAGCTATGTTATATGGGTTGGAGACAGTGGCATTGACAAAAAGGCGGGAGTTTGAGCTGGATGTGGCAGAGTTAAAGATGTTAAGATTTGTACTGGGTGTGATGAGGGTGGACAGGAGTAGGAATAAGTATATTAGAAGGTCAGCCCAGGTTGGAAGGTTTGGAGACAAAGCCAGAGAGGCAAGATTACGTTGGTTTGGACATGTGCTGAGGAGGGATGCTGAGTATATTGGGAAAAAGATGCTAAGGATGAAGCTACCAGGTAACAGGAAAAGAGGAAGGCCTAAGCTAAGGTTTATGGATGTGGTGAGAGAGGACATGCAGGTGGTTGGTGTGACAGAGCAAGATGCATAGGACAGGAGAAATGGAAACAGGTGATCCGCTGTAGCGACCCCTAACGGGAACAGCCGAAAGAAGATGATGATGATCTATAGATATGTTGTATCCGTTTAGATAGTAATATATTTTCACACACACGTCCATCTAGATGTAGGTATACATTCTCTGCACTGTTGCATGGCTGGGCTGGAGTTATGTTTCTGACAACATACGATTTATGCATATCTGGCATGGCTTAGTGGTAAATAATTTTGTGTATGGTGTGCATGGTCGTGGATTCCAGCTTTACAGAAGCTGTTTGTTTTGTTGCTGGGTAGAACACCGGCCATTGGATATGGTGTAATTAAGGCACTTTAAACCAGTTGTAAGCGGGTTTGCGAGGAGGTAAGCACTGCTAACTTCCGGTCACAGTTTCATACACCCAGTTATCTTCTCCTTTGCTTAATATGTGTTGGCAGCACTTACCCCCACGCAAACAAACTTGCAAATTCTTACTAGTGCTTACATAAGCTTACTACTGCTAATCTGTGCTTAAACCTGCTTACTGCTGCCTTATTCATTATGATACTGACTCTTCACATGAGCATTTCCTGCAGTACTCCAGTTCATAAAACTCTATTGTTATTTAGTGGGTTTTCAATACAAATATTGCTTATACCATGCTTTGCCATGTAAAATGGACTGTGCTGCACTGGGACTCGAACTGGGAATGCCTGCTCATTAGGCGAACGCTCTGCCCACTACACTATTGCTGAGATGCTTCATTTGCATATGTCGTCCTTGTTATCCTCTTTAGCCTTTTGTCACTGACAGCAGCCAACTCCTTATCAGCTACTTTAAGGTTCTTAACAAAGGGTGTCCAGTCTTACTGTGTAATGTTATTATTAATACAAATGGTAAATTGACCAAGACCAAGGCTATTAGAAGTGGCCTACACAGTGTCACCAAATAAATATGCAAGTACTCTCAGAACTTAAATATCTCTAGACAGATCAGCCACAACGAAAGGTTAAATAAATTTAATAATAAATAATAAAAGAACAAGAAAACACTCAGTATATAATCACAGTGGCATCAGAGTTCAAAATCACAGGAAATATTTAAAACAGCATTGCAGGACAGACTCAAATAAATAAAGAACTAAACTAAGCTTCACTATATTCCTGACTATATATAAGAGAATTATACTGTTCCCTAGTAACTTACTCACTATAGAGCAAGGCAAGATTGTGTGGTGAATGGATATTGTAGTTGTTGTTGCCAGGTCCAAGACAGAATACAAAATGTTGTGTCTCGCTAAGAGACCTCTCAAATTAATATCTCAAATATTACTGCTGGGCTAGCTTGCAGATTGATATAATTTCTTGTCATCTGGTTTCTAATTTTCAGGCCCAAAACAACCATTGATGGCAGCTGGTAGCATTTACAATCTGCCTATAAAAATACATAGACAAGGGCTTTTCCTCAGATCTTTAGCAGATACTGGAAGTCATAAAACAATAAAATACTATCAAGACAATACAGGAAGCTCCCTAGTTTTAGACATTGTCTTCATGCTGCATTGAAACTGAAATATATAATCTTTTATTGCATAGCAATAAAGTAATTTAATTTCGGCTATTTTTTATGAAGTTTTGCTGGACTCAAGTTAACCTCACGTGTTCCAGGTTCAACTTTTAAAATATGTACATTTAAACAGTTACAGTAGTGCATGCACATTTCTGTTCTATTGCAGTAGGGCATGCTGTGGTTACATTTTAAGCATAAGCACTTTATAAAATATCTTTTCAACACACATGTCTATACAAACCTAGTTTGATATATACATGACATACAGTTATAATACATTTGTAACACAAGCATCCTATAGGAATCATGTTGATATTCATAAATGACATATGATTATACACAAAATTTCAGATACTGTAGGTGTGCTGGGAGTATCTCCCTTTGTCATACTGGCATCATTTGTGTTGGAAGGTGCTGCACAGTTGGCTTGAAAAGGAGCATTTTAGGATGTTGTGATTCAGAGAAAGGTTAGTACCTGGGATATGGGTGTATGGTATGTAGGCATAATGCTGTGGGTGGGGTATTGTGAAGCAGAAAACTTTTTTAGGTATGTTTGGATGGGACTGTAAGTAGGTGCCGTGGCAGTTGACTGTTTTTGTGTGTGTATCTGTGATAGTGGTTTTGTAGTATTTGAGAACTATGAGTGAGTTACAGAGTTAGAGAAGAATTGCAGTGGTGAGTGGTGTAACAGATATTTGTTTTGTGTTTACACTAAGTAAAATTAGTGTTACTAGAGCTGAATGGGTACAGTATAGTGTTGGCTCCGATTGAGGAGGGTGTTTTGCAAGATAAATTCTGTGTTAGACAGGAAAATATGCGGTATGAAATGGATGTAATTTGATTGAATAAGAGTAGTTAATTGAAGGGGGCTTTCTATTGGTTATAGCCACTGTAGGTGGACCTTGGAGAGTTTACATGCAGAGTAGATGGGGTAGGTAGGAATTGAGTGTAGGGTGGTGTAAGGCAGGGGACTGAAGTGAGCCAGACGTTACTTATTTCCATAAAAATTGATGTGTGTTTTACAAACTGTCAGAAGAGGGAGATTAGAGACAGATGTGGATAAATATTTGTCTGAGAGAATATGTGGTCAGTAGAAGAAGAAGAACTAAATTATAGGTGCAATAATGGGAAGGGGATGAGAAAGGCCATGATGGGGTAACTACTGGGCTTAAGAAATGGAATTGGGAAATTTTAAAGGGTTCTAACTTTTTCCTGTTTAGCAAGATGTGTTAGGGACAGATAGATGAAGGGTTTGTTACAGTACAGCACCCACCTAAGAAAGTAGTGCGAGGTTGGCTTTGCTGGAATATTTAGCATAAAATTCAGTAAAATTTGAGAACCTTTTAGTACCACTATCCTTAACAGAGATCACAATTCAAAAGGATCACTATGGATATTGTGGGTCCTCTCCTCAATTTCACTAATGGTTACCAGTCATCTTGGTTATAATGGACTATGCTACCCATTTCTCTGAGGTCACCCTCCTTTGTAAGCCCAATTCCAGGACCATAGCAATGGATTTGGCTCTCCTTTTCTCAAGACTGAAGATGTCCAAGGAAATTTAATGGATCAAGGCTCTCCATCATGTCAAAGCTTATGAAGCCCCTGTGCCAAGGCTTTCAAGTAAACAACTATATGGACAATTAGAAATGTTCAACAGTACCTTAAATCCCTGCTGTAGAAAGTAATAGAAATTGACATAAACAACTGAGACCAGTTGTAAGCTTATCTCATGTAAACTGTAAGAGGCTTTCCTTAAGCCTACACTGGCTTTAGCCCTTTGAGTTGTTCCATGGGTGATGGCCCATTTGAATATCAACCATTGTAAATGAAACCTGGAAGGAAGAAAAAACTCCCTTTTATAACCATAGTGGAGCTATATGATAGTACTCAAGAAAGAATGTGAACAGTACTGCCTATATTAAGGGAGCATATGGAAAAGGTTCAAACTAGCCAATAAGAAGAGTATAACCAGGATGTTCACCAAAGAGAATTTCAGGTGGGGGACCAAGTCTTAGTCCTGAACTTCACTAGTGAAAAGAAATTATTAGCTAAGTGGCAGGATACATATGAGATACTTGACAAGCTTAATGAGGAGAACTATAGGGTAAAACAAGTGGGGAAATGATGCAACAGATACATTTACCTAATAAATTAAAGCCCTGGAGGGAACCAAAGGTCAGTTTAGTAGGAGTGAGACTGTGCACAGCTGGCTGGGAGCAACAGAAGCAGATTGCCTCGGTTCCTCAGGTAATAAACAATGGCACCCTTTCTAAGGTCCAAAAGCAAGAAGTTCAAGAATTCCTTTAATGGTGCAAAAGCTTTTTTTTTCAGTCTTCCAGAGACAACTCACTGTCACTACCCAACACACTGAGATGGTGCCAGGAGAGAAAGTAAGTCTCAGGCTTTACAAAATCCCTGAAGTTCAAAAGCAAGCCATATTGGAGGAAATACAAACAAAATGGTAAAACTGGGGCTGATAGAAGACTGCAGTAGTGAATGGAACAGACCCCCTGTGTTGGTACTAAAGCCAGATAGTACTGTCCTGTTTTGTAGCAATTTTTGAAAACTGAATATCCTGTCAAAGTTTGACCCTATTCCATGCACCCATTGGGTGAATTAGTAAGTGGAGAGGAAAGTCTCAGTACCTCACTGTCCTAAACTTGACTAAGGTGTAGTAGGAAATCCCTCTGTCCCAAGGCAACAAGGAGAGAACAGATTTCTACACAGCACAGGGCCTTTTTCAGTACAATGCATTACCCTTTGGTCTCCAACACTGCAGTAGTGCTAACATCCAGCTTACTTTTATACTCTGCACAACTTAACTGTCAATAAAAAAATGTTGCCTGTCAATGTTTCAAGGATAAAAGTCTTGAAACAACAACAGCACTATGCTACAGCCATACCACAACAGCACTATGCTACAGCTGTACCACAACAGCACTATGCTACAGCCGACCATGATAATGTTATGATTCACTCCACAAATTAAGATTACTACTTCCCAAAACTACAGGCAGTACTGAACTCAGTAAAATAACTGGCTCTCACAGTGAATGCCTGTAAGTGGAAGATAAGCATGACCAGTGTGTGGTACTTAGGGTATATTATAGGTTGGGATTTAATTAACCTCAAAAAGAAAAATTGTTGACCATTGGGCAATGGCTGATACCCCAAACTAAATAAAAAAAAATAAGCCTGAGATTTTGGGGGGACAGGCTGGTTGCTAGTGAACATTTATTCTGGACTTTGCTACAGTGGCCTGCTCCCAACCAATCTCACTAATAGCAGGGGACCTGATAAGATTAAGTGGATAACAGAAGCAGACACAGCCTTTAGGAGACTGAAGCAGAATCTCTGCGCAAAGGTCATTCTGGTATCCAGTGGTTTCTCTGTATCTTTTACCATACATGCCTTTGGGGTCGGGATAAGGGTAGTCCTTTCTCTGCAGTCTGGTACTGAAGAACACTCACTGTGCTATGTAGGTAAGATGCTAAATAAGACAGAGAGTAAGTGTTCACCACTGAGCATGAATTCCTAACTATTAAGGGGGTGCTTGCTACTTTGGTTATTACTTGGTGTGTTGGGAGTTCACTCTCCGTACAAATCATACTCCTCAATGGCTTTAAAAGTAGAAGGATGGCATTGTGAAACTTTGCTGGTGTGATCTGGCTTTGTGACCATTCAGGATTAAAAATAAACATTGGCCCAGTATGTGTCTTCACAATATGTAACTCTCTGTCCAGGTCTCACAGACCTCCCTACTGGCTTGAAGCTGATGGCTTCCAGCTGGGTGAAACATCTGTAACACAGTAGGATGGTACTACAGGAGGTACCTGGCAGGTGGTCCCAACATAAAATCCCTCCAGCATAGCAAAAGTTTCAAATTAGCCACAGGGAAATACCTAAAAACAAAGTGGTCTTGCCACTGTAGCCAACCACCCTGAAACAACCATCCTTTCACCTATTTTACCACCTCACTCATTGTATCTCTAACACTATTCCCCTGCCTCTTCTACCTCTTCCCTTCCTCTATCTCCAACCACTCTTAATTCTTACAGTCTCAAAACAACCTACCTGTCTAGTCTGTCTCCTATACTCTACCTCCCCTACATCTCCTACTAGCCATTCCTTCTTTCCTTTCTTGTTTCCAAACTCCTATACAACTAGATCCTACCCACTTTAAATAAGCATCTGCCTAACTATTAACTCATTTTGCTCTAAGCAGCTTAAATAATATTGTAACTAGTCACATTTTCTTCTGCTAATTGTTTAAAACCTTGTTTGTAACAACTCACATACTTGTCTGCCAATTGTTAATACTCTGTATAATTGAATTGCCTGAGGAGCTTTTATTCTCTCCAGGTCTCTGCTTGTAAGATCCTATAGCTGATTGTTACTACTATGTTACTAACATTTAATAAATTGTTATCTACTCTAGAGGAGCTTTTCTCCCCGGGTCTCTGCTGAAAATGAGCCAAAAGCTCAGCCAGACTAACCCGGTTAACAAATGTAAAATAAAAAAATAAATAAAATAACAGGAGGCTGTAGGATTGCTAGGGTAGATAATAAGATCTACATAGATGGAAATTAGTACTGGTGTCAGAACTTAGTTGGGATTATAGTAAGTAGCTGTCTCTTTAAGGTTTCACCTGCTAGGCAGCTAATTACGTTTATGGGGAGAATCGGCTGCCTATATAACTAGTGACCATAATCAGTATGCCAACATTTAC